>NC_143400.1:74371034-74526927 GCF_052110815.1 Crocodylus siamensis | reverse complement strand
AAAAATCAATTACTCTCTATTTTGAGATTTCTCATTGTTCCTGTTTTTCTAATGCTGGCAGTTCAGTTGGAGTGCAGTGATTGCATTTGCACTGAAGATTTTCTCAAAATATCTGCGTATTTTCTCATTATCTATTTGGATTATAGTAGCTGCTATAAACTCCCTAGCTTGCTCCTGCAGCCATTGGCTAAGGGCAAGTGAAACTCAGGGGCATCTGAGCCCCTAGTCTTGGGCTTGGGCCTGCATGTAGGATACCTGCCAATGGATTTGGGAGTATTTGAAGCCCCAGGCTGAAAAGTCTGGAGTCGAGGATACTTGCAGACTGCAGTGCGATGTACAGTGTTTGAACAATTGAGTTTTGCTCAATCGAAAGGATTCGGAACCGATTTGTCCGATTTGACTTGGAATACGAAACATTTTCCAAACTCTGCGCCCCTCCCCTCCAAAAAACCAAAAAACATGGCCTCATTACTCATGACAAAGTACATCCAAATCCCTGGTGAGGTGCAGAAAGCAGAAGAGTTATTTGGCTGCTAGTTCCTTCAGGCAGGGCACCACCTGTAACTGTCTAACTTGGGAACAATAGACAACTCATAGGTGGCAATTCAAAACAATCTTTGCTCGCAGTGCTTCTGGCTGGCATCAGCTCTTTGGTCATTCCTGGCCCCAGACAAGCTTCTCTCACTGCAAGTCTACTCTCACTCTCTCCCAGCCAGCCCTCACCTGAGGCAGCCCAAGCCTGAGCTCTGTTGGGGTATAGCAGAACAGGGCTGCCTGAACCTACAGCACCCTTTCCTGGCCAGCATAGCGTTTGCAGATACCATCACAGTGCCTAAACAGCAAAGCTGAACAAAGAACGGGAGGAAAATATGTCACCCATATCTCCACTATTTCAATGGAGAACTGAAGTGGAGACAGTAAGCAGTATGCTATAATTGTACATAAAGCCTGTGACGGGGCTGGGGAATGATTCTGGAGTCTTAACGCCTTCTGCCACTGCTGTACTGTCCCCACAGGCACCTGCATGTGCAGTGGTAGGGTACTGGTGTGGACTCTACAAGTGCTTTTAGCTGCAAATGTCAAACAGCCTTCAGTGTCTTTCATTTCAAAACTGCACAAAGGAGGACTTTACAGAAGGGGCGACAAACTCACCTTGTGCCCCAGGCCAGATTCAAGCTACAGGGCTCCTCATGGGCCAGATCCATCCCAGGGCATGAAGAATTAGCAGTGGTGGCAGCAGCAGCTCTGGCTCTGACCGTTCCCTGTGCTGGAGGTGGAGCTGCTGCCATCATGTGCCCTATGCTGGAGATGCAGCCACACCCCTGGATCATGTCCCCCACACTTCCAGTGGCTTGCTAGTAGTCTGGTGGGCTGGATAAAGTGGCTGTGCAGGCAAAATCTGGGACGTGGGCTGCATTTTTGATACCCCTGTTTTAACAGCATGCAATGCTTCATAACTTGGAGCTTTTCAAAAGGAAAGTCTTACTTCAAATAGTATCTAGTCACAAAGAGAAACCTGTGAGATAACCATCTTTCTCAAAGGTCAGGAACTAGAAGTTTGCACCAGTTTACACAGTGACAAACTGCAGCATAACTGCAGGCTTGCAAAAGCCTCAACTTTGCCGACCCCAGTGGTATTTGAACTAGCTCTGAGGGCAAAATTGCCTTTGTTCATTTGTTTCTTACTATCTGACAAGCAATTAGAGGAGAGGGCATTCTAGGCTGATACAGCTGTAAAGCTATTTTCTTACAGATGGCTTTTTTTTTTGCTTTGCTTTGCTAAATTTGCTAGTATAGACAATGAGCTGAAATGATACAGTTTGGCAGGTACAAAAAAAAAGAAATAGTAAATCTTCTCTTCTCTCTATACAGTTCATCAGAGGGAAAACACAAAATATTTTGTCCTGCTGCAATAGTACACCTTGCTCTCTGGAGGCAGTGGAAGACTACCTTGCCACAGAGAAGGACCTTCTGCTTGTCTCATGCTCCACAACAAATATTGGAGGGTCCTCCCAATGTAGGATGACCACTCATCCCTACTTGGACAGGACAGTCCCAAAATAGGAACATTAAATCCTGGTCCTGGGCCATATGACTCTGGGACAGCATTTGTCCCAGATTCCCAGCATCATACAGGAATCTGGGTTTTCTGTTCACTGTGGAAAAACATGGGACATGGTGGGTTTCCCCTTGCAGGCTGGCAGAGTTCCAGCCTGCAAGGGGCCGTGGGGAGCATGACACAGGGGGTGCCCCCTGCATGCGTGCATGTGCACACATGCACATGGCCAGGAATACAGCCCCAGGCAGTGTGCACAGCAGCTCCCCCAGCTGCCTGCAGGTAAGTCGATGGGGGGAAAGATGATGTGTGCAGACTGAGGCCCCCACAGTGAGGGAGGGAGTGGGGCAGGGCAGGTCCTGAGCCTGGCAGTGCTGCCCAACCAGGGTAGTACATGGGGTCTGGGACCAGGGCAGAGAGCAGGACAAAGCCATGAGCAGCTTGTCCAAGGGAGTGAGAGGTGGTTCCTTGCTGCTGTGTGCACGTCCAAGGAGGGAGGCATGGGGGGTGTTATGTGCTCCCCAGATTTGTGCGTGGGGTAGGGGTGAATGCAGGGGCTGCTGCAGCCTCTGGGCTCATTGTCCTGATGCCTTCCCCCCAGGAGCCCTGCACCAACCCTGCAGCCATAGTGAGGGGTCCCCTGCCTGCCTGGCAGCAGTGGGGGTGGTTTTGCAGAGTTATGCCCCCACTGCTGCCGGGTGGGAAGGGGGCACCTTGCCATCATGGCATGGCTGATACAGGGCGCCCAGGGGAAGGGCAGCATAATGGAGAGCCCTGAGCTCACAATGGGCACCCGCATCTGCCCCTGTCACCCCTTGGGCTCCATTCAGCTCTGCTCCAGTCGTGCGGGTGGCAAGATGCGGGCTGCCCATTGTGGGCTTGGGGCTCCCCACTATGGGGGCTGGATGTGGGCATGTGTCCTTCCTTTCCAATTTGAAAAGGTGGTCACCCTACTCCAGTGAGGTTCCCCTTCTTTAAGCAACTGCACTCAGTCCTGACCAGAAGCCCCGCTATAATGCCTATGGTAGAGGGAGATGCTTCTAAGGAAAGCCTGCAGGACTCCCCACAGCAAGCCAGCCACTGTTTCAGAGTCAGGACATCCAGAGCTAGGTGTCTTTACTGTGTCTTTATGGTCATTTTCTCTCACGTCACAATCCATAGACAATTACTCCTTGACAAAAGTGAGCAGAACATACGCTAAGCAGAGATCATTTGGAGAATACTTGCTGGGCCAGAAAAGATAACCATAGAACAATACATAATCCTAGGGGAGGTTCATAGCAACATGGGCAAAGGGCCAATTTTTAAATCAAATAAGTGAAATGGGTAAACTGCATACAAATTCACCAAGCCAACAAATGCACTAACAAATGGATCACTTTCTCACTGAAAGGGAAAGGCAATGGGAGCTCTGCCACTGATTTCAGTGATGCAGGATCAGACCACAAAGTAGAACCAAAATCCCGAACCATAATAATAGTTCCTAACTGAAGTCATGAATTTCTAAAGAAAAACCGGAAAAGATAGAATAGGGTAAACCCTGTGAGAGAGAAACCATGAGCCCAATCTTCCTTTGCTTAGAAATGGATTCAGAAGTCAGGCCCTTATGCAACTGCAGAAATGGTAGAGAACAGAGTGAAACCCAGTGTCTCTTCTCTGATGGTTAATAGACCAGATAAAGAATTTGGTTTTAATTCTTTCACGCAGGGTTAAGGATACTGGATGGCATTTCTGCTGGACGTTCTTCTGATAGCTTGTCCTTTAGCTCTGGAAGAGATGTACATCTTCCACTCTTAGAGATAGTGTAGCAGGCAGCTAGCTATTGAAGGATGTCTAAGCATATGGACACATATATTTGGAGCTGTTACAAAAGGGCTGCAGCTGTTACCTTCTAATTGTTATATGTGGATTAGCTGGGAACAACATACATGTAACAAAGCACTCCAACCTTAACCCTAGATGAAATAACTTAAAAGTTGGAGCAGCTTTTCTACATATTTACTGTTCCCAGTTTGTCCACAGCTAAAAATCAGAACACATCAGTTTGCAGCCCTTTTGAAATAGCTCTGCTGTACAAGTGCCTATACCCTCAGTCCTCTAGTGAGTACTTTTAGTTCCTATTTTATTTTCCATTTTTCTTATTGTTAGATTTAGGTGATTTTTTTCAGTTAGTTATATAGTTCTAAAAAGATTTTTTTAAAAATCAAGTCGACTAAGCAAAATATTTGGCAAACTTGGTCAGTTCTGAGTCACAGGCGGTAGGTAGCATCACCTACCATATACACAACGGCACAATTTGACTCATCTAGAGAGCTCTTGGTAGAAACTACATATAGCTTATGAGATCTAGCATGATCATACCAGGTGTTCAACACATATATTTTTAAAAATAAACAGCATAATATTTTATCAGTTCTATCTGAACAACTTTATTTTCAAATATGTGATCATTGTTCTCTCTTCCTAAGCTACTTCAAATTTTTCACCAAAATCCACAGAACATTGCAGAATAAAATTAAAGCAGATCAAAATGGACTAAACCTCTTGACAAGACTGATTAAACCCTGTTTTCAGCTCATTGTAAATAGTCTTGTTGAGAGTGGGGTTTATGATGCAGGGATTTTGTGTTTTTTTTCTTTTTCCTTCATTTTCTCACAAGCGTGCCAGAGAATAATTTACAAACCCTAATAAGAAGGAGGGTTGCAAGTATCTCACTAAAATGCCCAGACCACTAAGAGAGTTAATAATGGAAATTTATGCTGGCACAGTTACACGTGGCATGCTTAGGAGCAGATTGTATGTAGTTATCATATTGAATCTAGGTGCACAAGGTACTTCATGCATTCAGCCCCCAGTATGCATAACCAGACATAAATCTTCTGCTCCCTCTTCCCACAGCTGCAGGGACTGTTTTTTTCCAACATTGCCAAGTCTCTCTGTATTTGTTCATCTTAAAGCCTCCAGCTCTGGTGGTCATCTTTTTGATAAAAATAGATTTTAGCCCTCTTGGGTATGGAGAAAAGCTAGAAAACATGACCCCTAAAAGCTCAAAACCCAGAGCTCAGAAATAAATAAATATGTTCTGAGTTATTTTTCAAGGTAAATTACTTGTTTTCTGGCAACCAGGCTCATCCCTTTTGAACACTTGGGGATGGCAATGTGGTTCTCTCCTAAGATCTGGAGGTGGTATGGGCACACCAGAACAAAGCAGGGTCATGGCCAGTGCTCAGTAGAGCTGCTGTTAAACATTAAGGCAGTCAAACAACTGGGATTTGAGGAATCTTATATCCCATTCTCCAAATTGCATAACCTGCCATGGCAGACATGCATGGTGAATTACATGATTCTGGGATTGGGGCATAAAATTCCTTAGACCCCGATCACATGACTGCCACCTGCCAGTATGAGGAGCACCATAAGGAGTCCAAAACACATGTAGCTGAAAGTGGGAAGTTCCCCACTGCTCAGCTACACCAGTCATGCATGTGGAAGCAGCAGCTGGGAAGCTGGGACTTCCCCACATGACACTTCCATGGGCACCCAGGGAAGGACACTGATGTTGGGTTAATGATGACCCCCACAGTGTAGCCGGGTATGGTGGAGCTCCAGCTCCACCTGCCAGCTCAAAGAGGCACTAGCCCCACCCGACCTGTTCATGCCAGGCACCTCTAAAGGGCTGCATACAGCTAGGGATGGAAGAAGCCTCTCCAGCTACTCCTGTCAGGCATCTTTTTAAAAGGTGTGTGTGCAGCTGGGGATGGGAGAATCTCCTTCATCCCTAGGTGAACTCACGTTTAAAAGTCCAGTGTTCTGGACTTGACACCCAGGGCTGCCCTGAGGCAGCTGAGTTTGAGATCTGGAGCTGGCCCCAGCCCAATGTCATAGATTGGGGTGGCTTTGTCCCAGACCCCAGGGTTTCCATATGAGGGATCCCAAAGCTCAGCTGAGCAGTGGGATCCAGTACTGGGCAACCCCAGTCCCAGTTTGTACCGAGGGCTGTCCCTAGCCCAATACTGAGGGTCAAGGAGGAAAGGGTCATGTCTCAGATCCCAGAGCTGGCCCATGGCCAATCCCAGTGCTCAGCTGAGAGTTTGGATTGAGCATGGAGCAGCAGGGGTTGTTACATGATAAATTTAAGGTGCAACAGCCATAAAGATGTTTTGCATTATAAGTGGAACATTTTTGTGACTGGTTTCTCATTGTATCACTCCTTAAATTGGCTGAATGTGTGGCAGAGTTACTATTTATTGTGCGAATAACGTTAAACATGCTATAAATGTAACGTTCTTCAGTGCCTTAGGGGAATATGCTTTGTCATATTAAGAGATGGCATAAAAGGTATGCTCCAGGTGTGCACCAGAGGTTGCATGCATCTCTAAGCAATCCCTCCTACAACTCCTTCTTGTGTGTTGCAATTCTGAACTATGCACAGCTGCTCTTTTTGCATAATGAGTCACTGAAATGATAGCGCTGTTGTGTGTTCCTGACCTCAGATGCTGAAAGGTAACTAAGATGTCACAATTTTGAATTCAAACTTCTCTGCAAAATCCCCCTGGAGATAGGAAGTCAGATTCTTGAGGAAGAAATGTTTTAAATTGCAAGCAAGTTCTCTAACCATGTTATTCATTTTAGACAGGGTACTGCCCTTACATTACAAAGAATGAAACCATCCCATCTGCCCAAACTAAAAGAGATATGTATAATGCTGCAAGGAGCAGAACTGAAGGATCGTGTTGGGCCTCTTTACCTTGAAAAAGATGAAATTTCATCTCAGTACAAAATTCCATCTCTAATGTTAATCCTCTAGCATTTTTCAATCAAACAAACAAAGCCAGAGTGCTACTTGGTATGGTACTGTATCACTCCTGATATAATGATACCTAGCTCTTCTTTAGTGCTTTGCAACAGCAGATCTCAAAGTACTTTACAACAGTTTGTTTTAAAAAATAAAAGATTTTAATTCACACTGCATTACCAAAATGACCTTAAAACTCTTGTCAATATTTAGGAACTTCTCAACAAAAAATGATATACTCTTAACTAAGCAGTCTAATAGATCAGCAGAATTATTATTTAATCACCAGAGACAGGAATTTACTAGTACGTTAACAACCATTTGTGGCTTCTCAGCCTCTTATTTTTAGGAAGGCTCTGTTCCCTCCTGAAATCAGCAAAATAAATGTCACTTCTGGGAAAGAATTCTAGAGTATGAGGTCATTTCTAAGACACTTTTTTATCCTTTTAGAATGAAGGTTTGTTATTCCAAGTGAGCTACAATAGGCTCATTTATGTTACTATTGGAGAACTGCATCTAGCATTGAGAAAAAGAAGGGAAGAGGACTGAGTATGTGCATGTGAGGTAATAAGAAGCACTGACAAGACTGTCAAGCACAAATTGTACTCTGTGAATGAGTCTGAAAGTTTTTGAGTTCATCAGCATGATCTGCAAACTAGTAGCTAAACATTTCCTGGGTGCCTATACACGTCCTCTGACACATTCTTAGAATGCATCAGAACAAACTTGATTAATCAAGTCTGCTCCGCGTTCTAATTTAAAAGCTCTAGCATTGCTGCAATGTCAAAAAAGCTTTAGTTAAAGCATCCCACAGCCATTTTTAAACCTGTAGGGGCTTAATATACATGATGCTGCAGTGTTTTAATTAGAATGGCTCTCCAGGAACCTCTCTAATTAAACACCCCTCCCCCACACCACCCCTAAGCATGTGTGTAGACACCCAAGACTGGATTCACAAAGTTTTATACCAGGTATATATAACACAACAGCTGTGTCAATGGGGCTCTCTCACCTGTTTATAAAGGGAGATCTTCACTGCAGCTGTAATCATGCAGAGTATTTTTGCAGTTCAAAGGAGACTATTCAAGCAGCCAAATGCATGTTCTGTCAGGAATGAGAACTACGAAGCTGGCTACTTTTATAACAGCTGAACTTCAGAAATAACTAACATACGAGTGCTCTGTTTCTTTTATAACAAGAGAATTTTAGAAGATACTGGAACTATTGTGTTCAAATTCCCTTTGTTTACCGACACCAGGTAACTGTAAAGATTTTCTCCTATAAAACTCATCAATGGAGATTTACAAAGTGAATATTCAGTGATTTAGCATAGTCTCTGTGGATCTACATTTTCTGTTTAGAGATTGATGAAACTACCTGAGGTATAGTTCTAGCTTAGGGGTTGGTAATGTTTTTGGCTGGATTGCCAAAAACACCCCAACTGCCACCCACACCTTGGCTTGGTGAGCCGGGGTGGGGAAGCCATGAGGGGCCGGACCCTCATTGCTGGCGGTGGCTGCATACGAGTCTCCAGGCAGATGCCTGGGAAGGGGTCTGGGGCAGCATAACCCTGGCCTCTCCTCTGCTATCCACCCCAGGGTGCACATGCAGCTCCCACAGCCACAGAGCTGGTGCCAAGTTCTCGCCTTAAATACAGCTTGGTTAGTTTTTTGTAGCATTGATAATTTGCTTTGTTCCCATGGTTGCTTCTTAACAGCTAGACATCCAAACCCACATTTTGCAGTAATATCATCACAAGGATATCACTAGCTGCACTGCATGCAGAATGCTAACATACGCTGCTCCTGGTGCCATAATGCAGTAAAACTCTCTGAAGTTCTTGTAGTTGTCGTGGCAAGGATTAAGCTCTTTCCTCCTCTTGTGTATGCCACAGTAATGTGCAGATTTTGTGCGAGAGAAAAACGGCATAACTTTAGCTGCATGATATATTTTTAAATGCTGAAGAGGAGCAATATTCATGAATCAAATGTGTTCTGTACTTTCAAAGACTAAAATACTTATGGGGCACTTTTCATGTTACAAGTGTCAGTCGTACTAGCTGTGATAGAACTGTGACTTTACAGAAGCATTTCCAGTCAGAAACAATTAAAGGTGAATGATTAAGATCGTTTGGACAGAAGTATTTATAATGCATCATCATGAGTACATATATGATAAGATTAAGCCTTTATTCCGATTCCTCCTGTACCCTTTCTCCAGCTCATTAATTCCCGATTTCTATCCTAGTGGCTTGGATACTTGGCTGGGAGTAAAGAATCACGTTTTTTCCCCCCCAGAATTGCCACTGACTCACTGCATGACCTTGGCCCAGTTATTTAACTTCACCAGGCCTCAATTTCTCCAGCAATAAAGTACAGATAATAATACTTAACCTACTCTCACAAGTTTTATGAGAATTGCTGCCTTTATGGTTGTAAAAAACTAAGATCTCTGGTTAAAATGTTCTGTATTTTCACTGTGGGTCATAAAGTTGGGAGAAATTGTTTTGGCCATTTCTGTTTCTGGATAAAAAGGTGAAAACTAATACATCATGTTTTTAATGGCTACTAAACGAAAGGGAAGCTTGGGGTGGGACTGTAAAAAACCATTCAGGCAGTTAAATTTCACCACATCATGTTTTTTCGGATTCTGTTCCTTGTAAAAGTACATAATGTGTTCAGCAACTTATTCATGTATAACATTTCCCTCTTTTTTTAGGTTACACATTTGGGGTCTGATCCTGCAAATGCACATGTGCTTAACATGTTTAATTTTAGTCAGTGGGACTATTCTCTTGAGTAAGGTTATGCATATTTTTAAAGCAAAGGATAGGATAAGGTGGGATCTTTTAAAGTGTCTGTAGAACTGGAGACTTCAACTGGACATATTGTGGGGGGGGGGGGGCAAATAGGCCAAATACTTAACTGGTGTAAAGTGTTGTAATTCTACTGAAACTAAGGGAGCTCTATTTAGGGATGTAACACAGGATAGTGCTGCTGCTCCTTCTCATGCCCCTGTCATAAGCTAGATATTTTTCCAGAATCGTGCATGTCTGAGATTATTGATGGCAAGGCATTTAGCAGAATAGCAGATTCATTCGAATCTGACAGGGGCCATGATGTGAATGCTTCTAATATGGCCATTATAGTATGGATAGTGCTAACTCAGGCACTTAAAGGTTTTATCTGCCACTGCAGCCTCCCAACACAAAGGATATGATATAAACAGCCCTTGACCCTTTCCAACAGATGCTAAAAACCCTGCATGCGGATATGTAATAAATTTTTAAAATGGAATGAAAATGGATTTACTCATGCAGAATCTGGATTTTCTGCATTGACAAAATAATTCTGTAGTTAGGCACATTTTCACTAGATTTGCTGGCTTAATGAGGTGCAGGAATTTAAATGCACGTTCCACTGAAGAGACAGATTGCATTTTAGTGACATTGTAAAAAAAAAAAAAAAAAAAAAAAAAATGTACTGAGGTATGGAAAAACCACCACCAGAGAAAGCATTACTCCTGCCTGGTTCAGTTTATTATCTGGAAAAGAAAGTGAGAATTTATTCCCTGAGATAAGGTTGTCCTCATCAGAGAGCTTGTCAATACTGTGGGTTTTAAAGAACATGGATTTAAGATCTTGATTAGCATTAGGCTCAGCAATAGCCTGCGGCAATGGCTTCTAGAAACAACTCAGTGCTAACAAATGGATGCTTGGAAGGAAAATGCAGTACAAACTCAAAATGTAATTAGTTAGGACCACAGTGAGCCAAGGGGGCAAAGAGTACAAAGAGGAGAAAGTTTTCAATCATGCATACACCTATGCTACGGCTCTGCATAACAAATTCTTATTGATGAAGACATACTTGATATAATTGGCATTCGTGAAACCTGGTGGGGCAATTCACTTCACTAGAATATTAAAATTGCTGGTTATATAACCTGTTGAGGAAGGCCAGAGTGCATAAGAGAGGAAGATGGTGACACTCATTACACCAAGGTCATAAGAACAGAAGACTAGAAGGTACCTCTTAAGTCATCTGCTATCACCTGCACCCATATTATATATTCCCTTACATGAACTGATCAAACTCCAGCTTAATACTGGATGGCTGCTAGGAAACTTTCTTCTAACTTGTAGCCTAAATTTCTCATAGTCATTTTTACTTGTGCCAACATCATCTTTAAAATAGTTTTAATAGTTGTTTTCCCACCATAGTGTTTAACCCCTCTCCAGTATACAAGGAGAACAGTTGCATATCCTTATTTTGATAAGCTAAAGTTTTTACTCTCCACTTCTCTAATAGGCTCTCTATTGCCTAATCATCCCAGTACCTCTTCCAGTTTGAAGTCATCAGAAATGCATACTCCATTGTACATGAGCCATCCCAAGGGAATTAATCTCCCCTATCTATACTGGGAGCATCTTTCTGATACATCCTAAGATTGTATTTGCCTTTTTGCATAGCTGTATCATATTGGTGGCTCAGAGTCATCCATGGATCAGCTATTGAAAATATAATTGCAACTCCTCTATCATTTCTAATGAGCATGTCTTCCAATTTGCAGTTCCCCATAACACCATTCTTCTTTTTGCATGTTGCAGATCAGTACTTAAGGAGCAATTCTTTTTGTTCTCCAATTTGTTGGCGAGTCTGACAGACCATCTCCAGTGACCCCCTCCTGAATCTTCCTAGTTAGCATGAGGATCCATATGCATTCAAGATTTTCCAATCTGATAATTCTAAAAGTATAGGTGGGTATTGGTGAGCCTGCTGGAAACTGGGAACAAGGTATGGAAATGGAAATTACCATATCTAAGGTGGAGGCAAATCTAAAAAGTTCTTAATATATAAATGTCAGGGGAAGTGGTGATCTCCACCCCAGAATGCTGAAACAACAGGCACAGGAGATTGCAGATATGGTAGCAAAGATTAATAAATCTACCGAGTCAGAGGCATAAGAATGGGGAAAAAAAACCAAAAGTAGTATCTGTCTAGGCAGGAGAATGATCCAGATTGCTTGGTAAACTTGGTCCTTTCAAACAAATATCTACATATAAATTTTTGCATTTATGAACAGGGAATCCAGGCCATACCTACAGAATGGGAAAGTAGTAACTGAAAAAAAATTTAGGCATCATAGTGGACAAAAAAAAATACCATATTTGCTTGATTAGAAGACGAGTCCCCTCCCACCCATATAACAGAAGGAAAAAAGTTCCTTGCCTTACAATCGAGCACAAAGAGGTGGGGGTGGGAAGAGGATCTGGCTGCAACCTGGTGTTGAGGCTGGAGCTGGAGCCGAAGCTGCAGCTGTCACCAGCCACCCCACTGCCTCTGCACGCTCCCCACTCCTTCCTCCACAGCCCTCAGTCTCCGTCTCTCTTCCCCTCTGCCACACTCCTTTGGTAAGGATCTTTGCTCTGCAGTGGCAGGCTCCATCCCTGCTGTAGCCTGGGGCACTACCCTGTAGCAGCAGTGTTGGCTCTGTATCACTGCTATAGGGTTGAGTTGGATCCATACTTCATGCCCCAGGCTTCAGCAAAGATGGAGCCGTAGCTACCATACATAGAAAACTGTAATAATGTTATACATTTTCCATATGCAGAATTAAGTATTGGGGACTTGTCTTACATTCAGGTAAATACGATAAGCCCTTGGAGAGCATTGCCATTAATTTCATGAGAGCCAGGATTGCAACATGTGGATTTTGACACTAGAGAACAATAAAAAACCCTCTAAACCGTATCTTCCCTTCCCACAATATTTATCTCCCCCCTCCCCCAATCCTAACATAACATGCTTTATATGGTATCATATCAGAAGGCCTAATTACAGTCCTAAGTACATTTAAGGCATTGATAGAAGTGACATTTTGTCATGTGATTGGCCACTGAAAGTGCTCAGCAGTTGTGCACTGACAGAAGTGTATGGCTGCAGAATGGTTTAACAAGTGCCTGACTGCATGACAAATGAACCCTCATTACTGAGGGTTCAGATGAAGGTGCTGCAAAGCAGAGTGTCTTCATTAACTTCTGTTAGTGCATGCAGGAAGAAGAGCTGGGCTGAAGCAGCTGGTGCTGTCTTCAGGATGGGAGGGGAAATGGAGGGGAGGGAGTTCTGTCTGGGATTTGCTCAGCCTGCGTGGGAGGGTGGGGTGGGTGGATTGGACCCCGCACCCTGGGCATAGCCATCAGTGTCCCCTAGCATGGGTGGACTCCAATCCACCCACCCCTCTCACTCAGTGCAGGCTGGGCAAACCCCAAAACAGACTTCTCTTCCCTGCCTTCTCCCCCTCCCATCCTGAGAAAGTATCAGAGTTGGGAGTGGGGAGGCAGGGCTAGGGGAAGAGGCTGCAGACATGCAGCCTCTCTTGCTGGATTGTCTCCAAAGAGGAACTTGATCCTTCACCATCACAATCTAAAACACCTGTTGATGCAGCAGGGTTGGTCTAATTCATGGCGCTTTCTGTGAAGTCTGCTATTGCAAAAAGAGCTAATTTGATATTTAGATGTGTAAGCAGGAGAGCAACAATTTTATCTGTGTATATGACACTGGCAAGACACATGGCAGTCAGTTGTGGTTTTAACTACATTTTAAAGAAAATGTAGTGTAGAAGTTTTTACAAGGAAATAATACTGGAAAGTAATGGGCTCTTTAATCTAAGAAAAGATTTGGTATAGCAAGAATCATTGTAGGAAGTCAAAACTGACAAATTTAAATGTCAAAACAAAGACATTGTTAGAATGTGAGAGTGCAGATTGAAGTGCAGCTCTGTGCTGTAATGGAGAAGACTCTGCAGGAAGTTTTCTGAGTTACAATGAGCCCCCAGACCAAACAGAAGTTCACTGTTGGTTTCAGGGGGAAGAGGAATTTAGCTGCTGGCTGTGAGCCTGCAGCAAGTTTCCCCCAGAAACAACCCCCACTCCCTGCCAGGCTGCAAAAGTTTCAGAATGGGAGGAGGGAAAAAGGGAGCAGAGAGAGTTATTATAGGGGTTCCCCAGCTGGTACTTGAGGATGGAGTGGATGAATTGGAGCCCCCCAAACTTGGGAAGGGTTCCAGTACACCTGCCTCACACTTCAGCAGGGACTGAAAAGCCCCCAAGTCAAACTGCCTCCCACTGCCTTTCCCCTTTCCCATTTTAAAAATAGCAGCAGGCCGGCAGGCAGTGCAGACAGAAGTTACAGAAGACAATCTATTTTGAAACATCTTCATTTGACCCCACATGCAATGAGGGGTCATATTTTCACCCAATTGGCCATTTTTAAAGCTGGTTGTAGATTTGCACTTGTGTTTGGTCATGGCTATAAACTGTTTTCTGTGAACAGATCAGGCAAAAACTGTCACTTCTGTTTCCACCCTGAAAGTAAATACCCACTAGAACTAACAAACAAGGAAGAGAGCTTCTCCATCTCTTGACAGTTTCAGATGAAGACTAGATGCCTTTTTGGTTTATATACTTCAAGAGATGAAATTTAAAGACCTCTGATACTAGATCAGATGATACTGTCTTATCTTAAACCTATGCGACATTCCATTTTGGTCTGCTCAGTACATTTAACACAAACTTATAATTTATCCATGCTCTGTAGCTTGGAATAAATACAGCATCCATTTTAAGATTTTTAGATAGTATGGAATATAGCAAAGCACATCTGTACATTTATCTGTACATTTATGTAGTTTATCAGCTCAGTGCTCAAATCACTAAGACCTACTCAAAGAGCAACTTTCCATACAAATGGTCTTTATGTATCAAGGTAATCTTTTCAGATCATTTTGGAGAAGAACAACATTTAAAAAAATTAAGATATCTGTGGATTTTGATTAAAATTTTTATAAAACCAAACCAAAACACTCATTCACCTTATATACAGTGTGCCTTAAGTGTCTTTGCAGTGGGTTTTTCTTTTTTCAATATGACAGGGAACAAAGAACAGTCTATGTCTGCTGTTAACTTCCAAGTTGAAATCAATGTCAATGTTTGTTAAAAAGACAAAAAATAGTATTTTGAAATACGGAAGAATTCTGAGCAATGGACAGCAAGAATAAATGGTCTAATGCAGTAGTAGCAACCCCAAATCTACGTTTTATTAGGAAGCAATTAATAGAAACAGCAGCCTCTATTTTTCTTGATAAGGCAAGAATAATTTTAACTAAAAAATAACTTGCTTTTGTCACTGAAAACTTTTACTCTAGTTACTGATTTCATTAAAAAAATATTTTAAAATGGACTTAGTTACACAGTCTTCCAAACACTTCAGTCCATAATAGAAAAAAAAAAATACATGTTTAATGATTTCTTTGCCTCCGTCTTCCTAAGTAGGGACCAGAACAGCCTCCTCCCTGCTGAGCCCCCCTCAGGCCCCGGGGGAGGCACACCTGGGCCACGGGTTAGCGAGGATTTAGTTAGGGAGCTTCTGGAGGGGTTGGACGTATTCAAGTCAGCCAGCCCAGATGATCTCCACCCTAGAGTTCTCAAGGAACTGGCTGAGGTCATTGCAAGACCCCTAGCACGGCTTTAAGAGCACTCGTGGTGATCTGGTGAGGTACCGGAGGACTGGAAGAGGGCCAACGTGGTCCCCATCTTCAAAAAAGGCAGGAAGGAGGACCCGGGAAACTATAGGCCGGTTAGTCTTACCTTGATCCTAGGCAAGCTGTTTGAGAAAATTATTCTGGCACACATCCAGAAGGGGCTAGCAGGGGACTGCATGCTTCGGGGCAACCAACAGAGGTTCATCAGTGGCAGGTCCTGTCAGACCAACCTGGTAGCCTTTTACGATCAGATCACCAGATCATTAGATGCAGGGGTAGCAGTGGACATAATCTTCCTGGACTTCCGGAAGGCTTTCGACACTGTCTCTCACCCTGTTCTCATTAAGAAACTGGGGGGCTGTGGTGTAGACACCCACACAGTCAAATGGGTTGCCAACTGGCTGGAGGGCTGCACCCAGAGGGTGGTAGTGGGTGGGTCCTTCTCAACCTGGAAGGACGTGGGCAGTGGGGTTCCGCAGGGCTCGGTCCCGCACTGTTCAACATCTTCATCAGTGATTTGGACGAGGGGGTAAAATGCACCGTGTTCAAATTTGCTGATGACACTAAGATGTGGGGGGACGTGGGCACACTAGAAGGATGCAACAGGCTACAATCAGACCTAGACAGGTTACAAGGGTGGGTGGATGAGAATAGGATGGGATTCAACACAGACAAGTGCAAGGTGATGCACCTGGGGAGGCACAACCGGCGCCATACCTACAGGTTGGGGAACTCCCCTCTTGTCAGCACGGAGGCGGAAAAGGATCTGGGGGTCATCATTGACTCCAAGATGAACATGGGCCGGCAGTGTGGGGAGGCAGTTAGGAAGGCCAACCACACCTTGGCATGCATCCACAGATGCATCTCGAGCAGGTCCAAACAGGTGATCCTCCCCCTCTATGCAGCACTGGTCAGGCCTCAGTTGGAGTACTGCATCCAGTTCGGGCGCTGCACTTCAAGAAGGATGTGGACAGCATGGAGAGGGTCCAGAGGAGGGCCAGTCATATGATCAGGGGACAACAGAGCAGGGCCTATGAGGAGAGGCTACGGGACCTGAACCTGTTCAGCCTCCAAAAGAGAAGGCTGAGGTGGGATCTAGTGGCCTGTTATAAACTATTCAGAGGGGACCAGCAGGCATTGGGGGAGTCCCTGTTCCCCCGACCACTGCCAGGAGTGACCAGGAATAACAGTCACAAGCTGGCAGAGGGTAGGTTTAGGTTAGATATCAGGAGGCGCTACTTCATGGTCAGGGTGGCTAGGATCTGGAACCAACTTCCAAGAGAAGTGGTGCAGGCTCCTACCCTGGGGGTGTTTAAGAGGAGGTTAGATGAACATCTTGCCGGGGTCGTTTGACCCCTGTAATCTTTCCTGCCATGGCAGGGGGTTGGACTAGATGATCTGCTCTGGTCCCTTCCGACCCTAGAAACTATGAAACACAGCCATAGACACATGGGCAACCTTTTCCACTGTTTCTTATTGAATAATCAATTTGTATAACTTCTTCTGCACTTCCCTTCCTATTGAGAACATTCTCTGATGCCACTGAACTGAAAATAGCTTATTTCATATGTATGCCAGAAAGCTAACTACGAAGATCTATCTATATAAAACTGTGACAACTGGGTCTGGTTTCTTCTAAGAGAGGGTAAGAATTAAGCATCAAAACATCTTACTAATAAACAGAGTATATGAACACTCACAAGACAGGACAGTAAAGCCATGTCACCAAGGTCACTGGAAGATAAAACAGCTTGATTATCTTGCCCTGCTCTTTGTGCACCCCTTTATGCTACTACAAAGTGAGAACACAGTGGGTTAACACAGAAGCATTTTGTACCCATTTTGTGCAGTGGGCCACCAGTTGGACAGCCCTGGCTTAGAGAGACCTTGGGAAAGAGGGGGAGAGATGGTTTATCCTCATCATTTAGCTTGTTGGGTTTTAGTAGTTGCTGCAGGGTTTGTTGGAGTCTCATTTGTTTAATGTCAAGAGAGATTCTGCCTATTCCCTTCTTCCTTCTTTTAATTCTGAGAAGGGAATCTACATTTGCCCTTAATCTACTGCACCTGTGAACTGAAATGTCAGAAAAGTCATTGAATGACTCTGTGCACACAGTCACTAGATGGTGAAAGAACTGAATGCTAAGAACTCAAGATTCATTGGTTCTGAAGAGTGGGGAAGGAAGAAAGGGGAAGGATAAAATTCTCCAACAATCGAGACTCAGAGGTGGTACAAAAGATTGGCTCTGTGTTTGTATAAATGTACACACACACACACACACACACTTTTTTTTAATCATGGGTGTGCAAGCTAGCTTGAATGGAGGAATGAAACATTTAATATTGATGTCCTGGATAATATCATACCTTTTTTATCATTCAATTATAAAAAAGGTAAGTCTAGAAAATTACCATTCAGCTCAATATAAAATTATAAACTGAATTTACTATATCAGCTCTAAATTAATCACGTAGCCCAAACTCTGAATTTTAGCAAAACTTATCTTTCATTCTAAAAATTCCAAGAATTTGGTAGTCTACATAATTCTTTACCCTCCAAAGCAGGGTTAAGATACACTTTGAGTAACAAGAATGCTATAATAATGGTTGGCCTATTACTACATACATTATATTAATGTGAATTCATTTTTAAACATATCTATCAAGCATCTTTCATTGGCAATAAATTTTCCTCTCATCAAAACGAATCTGCCTATAACGTCATAGTAATAGCTCATGTTAATTTTACTCCATCTTTGTATTGAAAACAAAAGTTATGAAAAATAAAAATAGCTCAAAGAAAGCTAAATTATCTGTTATCCTAATTATGTCTCCTGGCTATGACATGATCATAATAGTGAACAATTCTAGACTCCCAGCATCCCCAAAGAATTCTAATTTTAACCAGCACCTTCCGGTGGCAATTCTATATGTGCCATATCCCACAGAATACGTGGCGCAGAGCAATGCTATAATGTCTGCCAAGCAGGAATGTCATGATCATCACCAGGGATCTGGGTTCTCTGTTTCCCATGGAAACATGGAGAAAAATGTAGATGTCCCTTTTTACTAGAGAAAAATGTGGATTTCTCACTTCAATAGAGAAACATGCAAATTTTGCATTTTTGCAAGGAACTCTTTGCAGCCTACAAGGGACTGAGGGGAGTGGGAGGAAGGCAGTCAAGCAGGGGGCACCATGTGCATGTATATGCACATGGCTACCAGGGAGCCTGGAGAGCAGCTCCTGCAGGTAAGTTTGGGGTGGGATGGGGAATGAGTCCCCCATAGGGAAGGAGGGAGGGAGTTTGGAATTGGGCAGGGCTGGGGCTGGGGCTGCTGCCCAGACGGGCAGTACCTGGGTCTTGGGGCCCGGGGCCAGAATGTATGGCCATAGGGAGACCAGGATGGGGCCACAGGCGACTCATCTTGGGGGGGGGGGTAGGGGTTGGGCCAGCTCTCTGCCACTGCACACTCCCAGGTGGAGCTGCCCCTCGCTTGCCCAAGCCCAAGCCTGTTGGGGAGGAGAAGCCAGGCTCCAAGCTTGATGCTTTGCTATGCTGCAGAAGCCACTGCCTCCCATGGGCAGCAGCTAGGGCTCAGGTGCTGTTGCAAGGGGCTGGGTCCTACAGACCTGGGTACCTGGCCCTATAGCCCTGGCATCTGCCTCCCCCCCCAGCAGGGTGGAGGGCAGGGGGCTGTGGGTGGGGGGGAAGACGGGGGGCTTTGGAGGGGGAGTGAGGAGCACCAGCAGGGCTGGTGGGCTGTGGCTTGAGAGTGAGGGACCTGGACATGCATTCTGTGAGCTAAGGGTGCAAGAGGAGCTTTGATTTTCCATGATAAAAAAATCAAAAGCAAATACCAAAATTTATAGGTATTTAGAATGTATGTTATTATAAAGATTACACTGGTAGTCTTCCAAATTACTTAAAAATTCATAGATTCATAGATGCTAGGGTTGGAGGGGACTTCAACAGATCATCAAGTCTGACCCCCTGCCTAGGCAGGAAAGAGTGCTGTAAGATGACCCCAGCCAGATGCCTATCCAGCCTTCTTTTAAAGACCCCAAAGCTAGGAGAGAGCTCCACCTCCCTTGGAAGCCCATTCCAAATCTTGGCCACCCTTACCATGAAGAAGTTTTTCCTGATATCTAACCTAAATTTTCTCTCTGTCAGTTTGTGACCATTGTTCCTTGTTACCCCAAGAAGCTCCCTGGTGAACAGAGCAGCTCCGATCCCTTGCTGCATCCCCCTAATGAATTTGTAGGCAGCCACAAGATCACCTCTCAGCCTTCTCTTGAAGAGGCTGAAGAGGTCCAGGTCCCTCAGTCTCTTCTTATAGGGCTTGTCCTATAAGCCCCTAACCATATGAGTGGCCCTCCTTTAGACCCTCTCAAGTCTATCAACATCTTTCTTGAAGTACAGTGCCCAAAATTGGATGCAGTACTCCAACTGCAGTCTGACCAATGCCACATAGAGGGGAAGCATCACCTCCTTGGATCTATTTGTCATGTATCTGCTGATGCATGCTAAAGTGATGCATGATAAATAATCAGTGTGATGATTATTTCATCACACTGATGACTAATGTTCACCTTGGAGTCCACTCCAAGTTTGGAGTCAATTCCAAGTTACTCCAAGATCCCTTTCTGCTTCTGTGTTGCTGAGAGGGTCACTTCCCAGCCAGTAGGTGTGCTGGATATTTTTGCACCCTAAGTGCAGCACACTTTTTGTCCTTGTTGTACTTCATCCTATTGTGTACTGTCCAATTTTCTAAACTGTCCAGGTCTGCCTGCAATCCTTCCCTACCCTACCTGGAGTGTGCACTTCACCCCACAATTTAGTATCGTCTGCAAACTTGAATAGATGTGGGGGCACTTCACACCCACATCCAAGTCAATGATGAAGATAGTGAAGAGTACAGGTTCAAGGACCGAGCCCTGCGGGGCCCCACTACCCACCTCCTCCCAGGTTGATACCAACCTGTGTACTACCACTCTCTGGGTGCAACCGCTAGGCCAATTTGCCATCCACCGGACCATTTAAACGTCTGTCACAGCCTCTTAATTTATTTATGATATGGTATCTCATTCCATTCTCAAAGGCCTTGCTAAATTCCAAGAAAACTACATCCACCTCTACTCCTGCATCTAAGCTTTTTGTGACCCTGTCATAAAACGAAACCAGATTGGTAAGGTATGATCTATGTGCCACGAATCCATGCTGGTTGTCCTGCTGCATTATTTTTCCTGCTGGACTCCCACAAATATGATCTTCATAATCTTTTCAAAGACTTTTCCAAGGATTGAAGTGAGACTGACTGGCCTCTGAATTGCTCAGATCCTCCTTCCTCCCCTTCTTGAAAACAAGGACTACATTGGCCTTTTTCCAGTCCTCTGGGAGGTGACCCGAGCACCACAAGTGCTCAGAGTGTGCCAGTAGCTCTGCTATGACACCAGCCAAGTCCTTCCGTACCCTCAAATGCAGCTCACTTAAATACATCCAGTCCATCCAAATGATTCTGCACCAAGTAAACATCAACAGTTGGTGGGCTGGTGTCCCTCTGATGCCCATCTAAGAACCCATTAGGAGACTTATCTTGAGCCCAGTTCAAGAACACAGTGGCAAAAAACTCACTGAATAGCTCAGCCTTGTCCCCACTGTTCATCACTAATTGCTCCTTGTTTAGTAGGGGTCTAATGCTGCCGTGCACCTTCCTTTTACTCCCTAAATACCTAAAAAAAAGACTTTTTGTTGTCCTTAATTTGTGTTGCCAGCCTCAGCTCTGTAATTGCTTTGGCCTCTTTAACTGCCTCCCTGCAAATGCAGGCCAAGTAGCTATACTCCTCCTTGGTAGCTTCCACCGCATATATGCTTTCTTTTTTTGCCCTTAGGCTCCCTTGGATTTCCCTGTTTAGCTAAGGAAGTTTTTTGGCTTGTTTCCCCTTTTCCCTTGTACTGGGATCACCTTCCTCTGTGCCCGAAGGATTGCTTCCTTTAGGAACGACCACCCTTCCTGGACTCCCACCTCATCAATACTCCTATCCTGCAGTGTGTCATTGACTAGACTCCTAAGCACTGAAGTTAGCCTTCCAAAAGTCAAGCACTTCCACCCTACTAGTTATCTTACCCACCTGTCGGTGAATTCGACTGATTGGCAGTCACTGTCCCCAAGGTGACCACAAATCTGTAGCTCCCCTACCAGGTCCTCCCCCATAGACAACACCAAGTCCAGTAAGGCATTCCCTCTAGTGGGATCGTATACCTCCTGCGTTAAGTGAATTGTAAATCTATCGATAAAATATTGTGTTCAACTGATACCTATATATATATATATATATAGTGGCATTTCATTTTAATTGTGGATTTGGGGGGTTTAAATCAGAAAATTTGTTATTTTTAATCAGAGAAAACCAGAATCTTGGTCATCAATTACAGGTGGCAGCATCTACATGAATCTCAAACCTGGAAGTGGTTATTCACTGAGAACTGAATCCAAGTCAATCCAAGTCTAAATCCAAGTCAGGTAGTGCCGTATTTTGGCACTACCTGAATAAATGGGTGGTTATTATTTCCTCTGCTAAGAAAATCTACACCTGAAAGCTGAAAGGAATCTTCCCCCCATCTTAGCACACCAATTGGCAAAAGCTGCAGGAACCTTACAGGGTTCATGACACATCAGAAAGTTTATCTTATGCTTACATGAAGCTGTTCTCATTATTTTCCTGACAGACTCTTCTCCACTCCTCTGCATACTGAGGCTGATGGAGCCCATAATGATTCCACTGAATTCCATGTGCAGTCCCTGTATTCATGGGGCCTCCCTGCCCCATCACAGCTCAACTATTTCAGCTGGCCACTGGGCCTTTCACATCAATGGCAGGTAGGACAGATTTGACTTACAGAAACTGATTCTTTTGGTGTTCACTGCATAGCACTGTCACCATTATGCACAGCTCTTGCTTACCTCAATAGAGTTAATTAGAATTATACAAGTAGCAAAACTTGGCCCCAGTGTAGCATATTTTCCAGCTCAACCTTTCAGAAATGATATTACAGAACAGGGGATTGGGAGAGGTGTGCAGGTTACTAGGTACAGATTATAGAGGAAAAGAAAGAAACTGCAGGCAGGAGGTGGGCATTTTAGTGTCTATTTAACTCTTAGGCTAAGTACACAGTCAAAAATCCCTAGGCAGAATCAATCCAATCTTGGCAGGTTTCTCTAAGCTGCACAGATTGAACTGAAAACAAACTGAACTTATGTTTAATTTTCACTTGGGAAAGGCAGGCTGAGGCCTGCACCGGCCCAGGTCAGAAGGCAAGGGGTGCTGGAGCATGCCTCTCAGCCTGTTGGCCATTGTAGAGCCCAGCCCAGCCAAGCAGAGGCTTTCCCTGATTGGCTGCTCAGCACATGCCCCCAACCCTCTGCTGTCCTCCTGCAAAGGAGGGAAGGAGCCCCCATCCCAGTGCTGGCCCCTCGAGACAAGTGTCTGCCCATGTTGGGAGGGGAGGGGGCAGTCCTACACCTCGGGGAGCTTCCCTTGGCCCCCCATCCCAGGGCTGCCTCCCCTCCCACATGTGACCAGTCAGCTTCGTGCTCCTCCTGCCGCAGGAGGAAAAGGGGAAGATTCCCTTGGACTAGTCCCACATTTGTGCAGCTGTGCATGGGGCACAGGGGGAATCCTGCATCTCCAGGGGCTTTTCCTAGCCTGAGGTCCCCCAACCCAGGGCTGCCCCAGTGACTTGAGGGGCATGCTTCTCCCCTCCCATTTATGGCAGTGGTGGAGCCAAGGCACTTGGCCACATGATGTAGGTGGGTGGGGTTCCCCTCAGCTCCCCATGGCAGAGCAGCCCCAGGCCTGGTGGCCAGGGCTGGTGTAGGAGGCAGGCAGGGGAATGTGTTCCTCTCTACTGCCCCAGTGGGCTGGCAGGACACAGGCTGGGGAGCACAGGCAGAGGCTTTGCTGCCTCAGCTCCATGACAGCCTGGGGGAGGGACCAGCTAAGTGCTGGGCTGGAGCAGAAGAACCTGAGCAGTGTTCCAGTGAGGCTGCCCTTGCAGGCGGGGGGATGGGGACACGCTGGGATGATGGGGGAATATGATGTAACCTGCTTGGTTTAGGAAGGGATCTGGGACAAAAGTTTGATAGACTGGTTTAACCTAAATCAGTTAAGCCTGATACTACATCTCTCTGCCTAGGTACAGATAGGAAAAAACCCAAGGCTGAATTGGTTCAGTCTTTGCAGGTTAGTCTAAGCTGCACAGATTAAACTGAAATAGAATTGACCGAACATTTACCTTAGATTCAGGAAATGCAGCCACATGCCTGCAAAGGTTCAGACCAGAAACCACCGGGTGCTAGAGCTGGTTCTCTGGCTGTGTGTTTGCTTCCTCTTCCTGCTGCCCCTGAGGTCTCTAGGATTTGCAGTCCAGAATCAGAGCAGCAGGCCTCCACAGGGTTGCTCATCACTTTCTCTTCCTGCTTCCAGGTGCCTTCAGGACTTGTAGTCCACAGTCACAGCCAACAAGTTTGAGTGGGGGAAGGGGTCTTTAACCCCCATCCCTGCTGGCAGGGAGAAGCAGTCCCCTCCTGCAGACTGGGCTGCATCCTCAGCTGGGTTTCCCCCTCCCCCCTTGTCAGCCAGCCCTCACTGCTCCACCTAGAAAGCAGAGGGGAGGAACTGGAAAGCATGCTGGGGGTTGTGATTTAACTTGAACCAGGAAGGGATCTGGGACAGAAGTTTCATAAACCCAAACCAGTTAAGTCTGACACTACATTCAACCAGGTTTATCTTAAACCAGTTTCAACCATTTTGAAACTAGCTTATATGCACTGAGTTTCTGTTCTGTTCTGTTATAGGTTGAAACCAGTTTCTGATCACCTAATGTGTTTATGTGCAACTTGTGTCCCTAGTCTCTACGTTTATTTTAAACCCGGTTTGGCCATTTCGAAACTGGTCTATGTGCATTGAATTTCTGTTCTGTTCTAAGTTTAAACCAGTTTCCAATCATTTATATTGGTTTGTGTATAATTTCTGTCCCTAGCCTTAGGGTATTTCTGGTATCTGAACAAGCAGAGGAAGATGAGTGCCTATCTGACCATAAAGGCGTAAACTGCAAAGGGGCAATATATCAAGAGAGTAAAATTGGAAAGGAATTTAAAGGTGGTCTCAAACTCACAGGTTAGCTTCTCAGCTCTGGCCATACCCACCTTAGTTCAGCACAGAGCAGGTACAAAGCCGTCCTAAAGCAGCAGCTCAGGATTCTAGCTCAGGTGAACCATGAGGAGACGACATCAAGAACTCTCCCCACTTCACACGGATTAAGGGGGCAGGGCTAATCTGGCCCAATACTTTAGATGCGGATAGAATAACACAAACACACAATTTAGTGCATCCCATTCATTGTATTGGAAATGCAGCTTCTCTTCTGATTATTTGCTTTAAGTGTCCCATGCAGCAAAGTTGTTGCGACTCCCCTTAGACACCGTTCACCTACTTTAACATCAGGACATTCCATCCTGTATTCAGCCTGCTCTGTTTTGCTTAATTTTGTCCACCAGTCTTACTTATTTAATAAAGTATTTTTCCTGTAATAACACATCTCCTTCAAATCCTTTATGTGCTTAACTCACTGAACTGTTTCTTCCTCAAAGATAGCCTCTCCCTAAATCACCTGGATTTCCCAATTAGTTTGTAAAATACACCGTGGGATAGCCAATTGTAGCTTGTTGTTAATTAAAAGGTCCATGGCATGAAAAAAACTTTTCAAGTGAAAAATATTTGACATGGAAAGTATGTATCTCTTAATGAAACTGAAGACATTTACGCTGGCAATCACACAAGCCTCATTTGTTAGAGAGATCTCAGTGATAATTATAAGAATCTGAAAGTTGTCAAATACTTCAGAATACCTCCTGCATTGAACTAATACCTGTTTAATATATATAATCACTATTAATTTAATTATTATTCACCATGAAGGTAAATAAAATGCTGACAATTCAGTTAGAGCTGAACAAAACTCAAAGGAACACATCCCTTCTCCCCTGATGAACTTATAGTATAAAGGTACAATAACCTGGATATCAGTAACACTGATACAAATCAGAAACAACTCAGGTGATGTTAATGGAGTACAGAGTTTTCAAGCATTCATGCAATTGAGATCTAAATGGCTAAGTACAGACAGTCAAAAAACCTGTGGCTGAATCAATCCAATATTTGCAGGTTTGTCTAAACTGTGTAGATTGAACTAATAAGCAAGTCATTCAATCTTGATTCTTGAAATTCAGCCACATGCCTGCAGTAGCTCAGGCCAAAAGGCAGGGTTGGAGGTGCTAGAGCCCACCTTGCTGTTCTGCTTGAGCAGATAGCTTGAATCTGGAGGGGATCTGGGACAGAAGTTCAATAAACCAATTTAACTTAAATCAGTTAAGTCTGATATTATATCCATCCAGGTTTATCTTAAACTGGTTTCAGCCATTCTGAAAGTGGTTTATGTGCACTGGACTTCTGTTGTGTTGAACCAGTTTCCAATCAGTTATACTGGTATAGTAATTGGGCAATTATAGGGTAAAATTTTTAGTCCTCATTATTATGGGGTGGAGATGGAGAGTTAGATCTCCACCCTCTGTTGTTCCAGAGTTATTTTCATTTACCCAGTTAGTTGTTGTTTGTTCCTGAATAAAAATAGCCTGAGGTTTTTAAGTCTTGGGATTGTTTATTAAGTAAGGAACTTAGCATCTGGTTTATGTGACATTTCTGCCCATAGCAAATAAGGCTGTAAAAGACAAAGAGCAGGCACCGGCAATATAATAGTGTAACATCCTGATTTTTCTTTATTGTTTGTTGAGTAATGGAGTGAGAGTATTTCATTGATGCAGCTTAGGATTCATGGGCCAAAAGTTTTAAACAGATATCTAAACTGAGAGCAGCTGTCCTTACACTGGGATGCGAAGCCTTTCTGTTATCTACAAAGAACCTGTGGGCTGAGGAAACTATAAACCCCTCTCTGTGCTAAAAGAGGACCCCTAAATGCATAACAGTTGAGTACTGGGGACAATAAATGGGAACAGGAGTTTGCATAAAGGTTAATGACAAGCGTTCCAAGGAGGGACACCAAGCAAAGAACACCAGCCCGCACCAGCGCCCCTTGAATGAATCTGAAGAGCCTGTGGATGCCGACCAGTGAAACTCCATCTGGGAACATGCCTGAGAAGTGATAGGAAAACAGTCTCACAGTTACTTGGGTTCCCCTAGCCAAAACCTCTTTCCTGATATGGTAGGCAGCAGGGTTGGTCAGTGTCAGGAGGATGCTGACCAGGAGGTACCAGGACTTGGTGCAGGCACAGATAGAGAACGGATAAAAGAAAAGGTGCGAGGAGAAGCCGAGCCAGAATGTCAGCAAGAGGTTCTAGAGGAGGTAGTGGAAGGAGCCTGGTACTCTCAAGGTAGGTGTGTGCCAGTGTTTCCATCCACTGACGGAAGGAGCAGGTGTTGGGAGTGTCAGCAAAGTGCACCAGATTCACACCTGGAGAGGCGAATCTGTATAGGAGCCACCACTTAGGTCCCCAGTGACTCATGGGAGCAGGGTGGAATTCAAGTTGGCCAACTGGGAATCCTAACTAGATCCAGGAGATAGGACTGAGGTGGGCTTAAATAAAGATGATGGGAGAGGTAAGTTAAATTGGTCATTATTAGAAATGACCAGGGAACCTGGTTTTCTCTGTTTAAAAAATCCAACATTCTCTGATAACATCCTCCCTGCATCCACGTTTTTCTGCAATTAAAATGAAACACCACTATATATATATGTGTGTGTGTATGTATATGAATGTATCAGTTGAACACAATGTTTTATTGATATATTTACTATTTTAAAGCAATTTGGAAGCCTACTAGTGCCTCAATCATTATAATAAATAAAATCCTAAATACCTATATATTTTGGTTCTTTTAATCATAGAAAATTAGAGCCCCCTCTGCCCACTTTGCTCATCAGGATGCGAGTCCAGCTGCAGCTGCCCTCCCGCCTAACACACACACTGCTTTGTGGTACTGAGCAGCCTTGATATTTTGGTGCTCCTTACTCCCAAGCCACAGCTCTACCTACACTCCTGACCCACAGCACCCCACACCCCAGCCCTGCTGGTGCCCCTCACCCCCCGATCCACTGCCACCCACCGTTAGTCTCCCAGTATGTGGGGAAGGGGGTGGGTGTGTGGGAAAGGTGGGGTGTGTAGGGGGTGCCTGACCATAGGTGTTGCCATAGGCAGTTCTCCTGGGATGCTTTGGTGAACAGATGCTCCCCCACGCCTTGATGTATGCCCCTAATATACTTAGAGAGGACTTAGTTGAAGCCTATAACTCTTCTCTTCTCCAGGCTGAACAGTCTCATGTCTTTCAATCTCTCTTCATACAACCTGCTCTCCAGACCTCTAATCATGTGTGTGGCCCTCCTTTGGACTCTCTCAAGCTCATCCACATCCTTCCTGAAGTGTGGCACCTAGAACTGAACACACAACTCCAGCTGCAGTCTCACCAAGGCCAAACACAGCAGGAGGATGACACCCTTAGTCCTGCTTGAGATGTATCGGTAGATGCATGCCAGTGTTTGATTTGCTCTTCCAGCTACAACATTGAATTGGTGGCTCATGTTTAAAGCCCAGTCCAGGAGGTCTGCTGTTCTAGGTGAGAAAAGCTCTTTCACCTTTGGTGTTACAGACTGCGGGGAGAGGCTACACTGCCCTCACCTCCTCCCACCTCTAGCCACTTGAGCACTGGGCTGCAGCTGTGCCCTGCCACCATGGCTCGGCTAACACTCTCTTCAGGCTTGCCTGCATTGCCCCACACCCCACCTTGCTTCTAGGGTAGAGCCACTGCCCAGCAACAAACAGCTGATGGTGAGAGGAGGTGAGAGCAGTTTGGCCCTCTCCCCAGTCTGTTACTCTTCAAGCTGCTGGCAGCGTGGCATTACTCCACGGTGGTGTGGTTGACACAGGGGTCCCAGTGGTGGTGGTGGCAGTAGCAGGAGCAATGAGTCTCATTATCCCGCTCTGCCCTCTTGCACCAAGTTGCTCCCATTGGGCCACAGAGGTGGATCGGTGCTGATTTGGCCAGGTTGCAGCCCTCTGCCCCCCCGCAGGCACACAAATCCAAGAGGCACATGTGCACCCATGACTCCTTAATGCCTATGGCACCTGACCCCTCCCCAGGTCTGCACACAGTGGCGGGGAGCCAGCCCCACCCAGTAGCCTCCCCCCGTGGTTCCATCCCACTCCCTGGCCAGGCCCCACCACAAATTCCCACCCTGGCCCCCAGCCCTCTGCACAACCTTGGCTGGGTAGTGTCCCAGCCCCAGCCACCAACCATGCCCCACTCCCTCTCTCACTGTGGGGACTTGGCATGAGCTGCTGCTACCACCTCAGTCTGCCCCCACCCCAGCTTCCCATGCATCATTTATACTGCCCCCCCCACACACACACAGACTTACCTGCAGGCAGCTGGGGGAGCTGATTTCCATCACACTGCCTGGGACTGTATTGCTGGCCACATGCATGTGTGCACGTGCACACACGCACATGGTGCCCCCTGCGTTCAATCACCCTGCTCCTGCTCCTCACTAGTCCCAAGCATCCCCTTGCAGATTGTAACTCTCTGCCAGCCTGCAAGAGGAAACCCATGGTTTCCCATGTTTTTCTCCTTTAAAGGAGAAAATCCACATTTTTCTGCAGCAAACAGAAAACCTGGATTCCTGAAAATGAGAGCAGACGTGAACAAAAGAAAGAGGCTTTGAAAGAGCACAAGAATCTTGAATTTAACACAGAAGGTGTGGGGTGTTTTGGGAAAGGCAAGTTGGCTGTATTTCCTAGTTACCTATTTTTTAAACTAGGGTTCAAATGATGGCTTGGCTAAGGCTTCCCAGCCTATGAAGCAGAGAGTCTTTGGGAAATCTCTACCCAGGGATATCTCGGGGATGTCTGTACATCCATGTCTTGAGACACTCATCTACATATATCCTACCTCATCCCTCTTTTCCATCCTGCAAACCCCAAACTTAGGAAGAAATGGTCAGTTTAGTGACTATGTTGCAATTACTTAGGACCATACTTTTAAAGGTATTTAGGCATCCAGATGCTTTTAAAATCCTACTAGAAAGCTTGCCAACCTAATTTTATGTTTACATAGTTTCATATCAGGCCGTTGCTTGTCAACTACCCAACACCTGGGAGAAAAAGAGTGGATGAAACTGTCAGAAATGATGTGGGAATCTGCAGGGACAGAATATGCCTCCATCTTCATTCCCCTACAGATGTTAATCACATAGCATGCCCTAAATCACATGGCATCCTGAAGCACCCAGACTGTGATTTTTGAAGCCAAGGAGCCTAAAGTTACTCACTTGACTGAAATTAGGAACCTAACTAAGCAGCCTGATCTAAAAAAGCACTGAGGAGCCAGCATCTGTCATTTACCTCAACAGAGACTGCTGCATATGGAGCAGGTCTGAAAGTGGTTTATGTGCACTGGACTTCTGTTGTGTTGAACCAGTTTCCAATCAGTTATACTGGTATAGTAATTGGGCAATTATAGGGTAAAATTTTTAGTCCTCATTATTATGGGGTGGAGATGGAGAGTTAGATCTCCTGACTGAATTCAGGAGATTAAACTTGAGCCTCCTATATTTAAAATTGTTGGCTTCCACATGTGTGCACCATGAAACTTATGTCCCTCTATCAATCCACACTTGACAAGTATTGGCACCTGCTCCTTTTCCTCTGTGCTGTAGAAAGGCATTTGTGGTTCCTAAACAGGGGCTTTAGTAGTCAGTTCCTACTCTGTTGGAACACAAGCTTCAGATTTCTGGTGGTGCAAATATTCATGTGGAGTGAGTGTACAGGAGCAGGATCTACCTATAGTCCTCACCTCACCAAGAGCCAGCTGGCATAGTTTAGCGAATAACTCAATCAAGCTTGGAACAGAGAATAGTGTGGCTTGGGCAGTCAGGAGATGCACAGAATAAGGAAGGTCAAATTTGGGGACTTTTAAAAATTGACAATCACGTTAATTAAAGGCAAAAAGGGGGTGGAGGAGGAAGAAAACCTGTCTAGTTAAAGGATTGTGCCATATGGAAGGAATGGTATTTGTCTTCTGTGGCACAGAGCAGGAAGTGATGGAAATTATTCACTTTTAATTAATCCTAAAATATATGAATCAGTAAGAGAGGCTACGAATGGCTGGAGCTTAATTTACAGCTGCCCTCTAGGTAACAGAAACCATCAAGTCATGGGAATGTAGAACTGGAAGAGACCTCAAGTGATCATCTGCTGCAACCCCCTGTAGGAGATGTGTACCTCAACTATCCCCCAAGAGAGATTTGTCCAACCTGCTCTTACAAACTACCAGTGAGAGAGACTCTTTCCAAGATGTGGCAGTGTTTACCCCCCTCATGGTTAGAAAGTCTTTTTTTGCTTTATTCTAAGCAGATTTCTTTTGCCTTTCCCCTTGGAGAACTATTGATCACTGTCCTCTTTAGAACAACCATTTATGTATTATGCATTATCTTTTAGGTCAGCAGTGCTCAACCTTTTGGCTTTGAGGACCAGAAGAGTAGCACAGGGTCAGTCTGTGGCCTAGATCAGATCCTGCAGACCATTATCAGACCTCATGCAACCTCAGCTAGCCCCTGTGTACTAGAATCAGGCTACAGGGCCCCATGCCAACTGTGCTTGCTCCTGTGTACCAGGAATGGGACTGGGAACAATTGGAGTGTTTTTGACACCCTCCTCTCCCCTCCCCTTTACATGCTGCTTTCATGCAATCATGGGAGGGATTTTTACTATAAAATTTGACCTTGATAGATTACTCCCTATCGCATAATATAAAACACATCCTCTGTTTACTGAGGACACATAGCATCAGCCTAATTCTATAGCCACTGAAGTCAAGGACAGGTTTACTACCAATGGGTTGAGGATTGGGCCCTATGTCTCATTTTATTAACTATTAAACCCACAGTTGATTCATTCTCCCTTAAACAGATGACATCATCCAGGTCACTGCTGTCATTCAACTGAGATTTCAAAGGTTAAACAACCACCTGTGAGACTTCAAAAATTGAGAAACTTAATAGGTTTTAGTGTGTTTTATGGCAGTTCATTATAGCTGCCATTTAACCAAGTCAGCAGAAAAGAGAAACACTTACACTCCCCCATTCCAGGCACATAACCCATTATGGTTATAGTAGTTCCAGGAAATGAAACCTGCTACTGCCATAACAAACAAGAAATGATTCTTCCAGTTTTCTCAAAAGAAAGAAGTATCATTCCTAGGAGATAAATTATGATGCTCTTCCCTTCTCTTTATGCAGTGGAGTGTGCTGTGCACCTACCTAATATACTAAATGTTAAAGTGACTGGCACCATACATATTCAATTGCAAGATAATCTGTATATTGACTGACATCCTCAGAGCCAATGGGGAAAATGCAGTCAGACTATATACACAAGGTCTTTGGGTAGATACGTTATCTTTTATTAGACAAAATAAATAGTCGAAAATATTGTTCTTTGCAAGTTTTTGGGCACAAGCATCCTTCTTCAGTCACAGGGGAAGTCAGTTGGTGCTCTGTGTGCTGTCCTGGGTAGAATAAAAGACAATATGCAAAATGCCAATGTGTGGCAGAGAGGATCAGAGGAAATAGTTTCATAGTTTCATAGTTAGAGAGACAATAGGTGTGAGACGATAGGTGGAGGGAAAGTGGGTATATGTTGAATTGGTGATGGACTGTAGCTGGTAAAATGCAGGCAGGTTACCAGTTATTTCCTTCCCTCCCCTCCACCTACCTGTCTCACACCTATTGTCTCCCATTCCCTCTGATCCTCACTGCCATGCATTTGCATTTTCATAGACCTGCATTTTGCATATTGGCTTCTGTTCTACCCAGGAAAGCACACAAAACACTAGCAGACTCTCCCTATGCCTGAAGAAGAGTGTTTGTGCCCCAAAACTTGCAAAGAACAATTTTTCCTACTATTTAGTTGATCTAATAAAAGATATCACATCTACCCAAAGAACCTTGCCTGCCTATGGCCTTAGCCCAGCATGCCTACAGCCAACACTAAAGCTTGTCAGATTATACAGGTGCTCATATTTCATTCATATCTCTCTTTCTTCAGGATATCTGTCCCTTTTGTTACATTTCCAGTGTCCACAAAGCTTTCTCTGAAGTACCCTAGGCAGAGTTTTTCCTGATGCTCATTCTCCAGGTTAGAAAGTAGTTCGAATTGTCTTTTCTAGAGCCAATGCTTTACTTCTGATAAGCCGACATGACTCATTTGTGGAGATTTTTGTTTAGCCAGTGCTTACGATGCCCTAGACTGATACACTGTTACAGGGTACTTTACAATGAGCATAGTTTCATAATAGTTAGGGTCAGAAGGGACCTCAATAGATCATCACGTCCAACCCCCTGCCCTGCGCAGGAAAGAGCGCTGGGGTCATATGATCCCAACCAAGTGCTTGTCCAGTCTCCTCTTAATGACCCCCGAGGTAGGGGAGAGCCCTTGGAAGCCCATTCCAGATTCTGGCAACCCTTACCATAAAGAAGTTCTTCCTGATGTCCAACCTAAATCTGCTCTCCTTCAGTTTGTAGTCGTTGTTCCTGGTTATTCCAAGGGATGCCCTGGTAAACAGAGTATCTCCCATTTCTTGCTGCCTCCCCCACCCCCACTGATGAATTTGTAAATGGCCATGAGATCCCCTTTCAGCCTTCTCTTGTGGAGGCTGAAGAGATCCAGGTTCCTCAGTCTCTCCTCATAAGGCCTTACCTGCCGGCCCCTAACCATATGAGTGGCCCTCCTGGACTGGACCCTCTCTAGGTTATCCACATCCCTCTTGAAGCACGGCACCCAGAACTGGATGGAGTACTCGAATTGCAGCCTGGCCAGTGCCACATAGCGGGGAAGTATCACCTCCCTGGCCCTGTTCATGATGCACCTGCTATGCATAATAGAGTGAGGTTAGCTTTATTGATTATTTTGTCACATTGACGGCTCATGTTCATCTTGGAGTCTACTATGACTCCATCATACTTGGAGTCCCTTTCTGCCACTGTGGCATCAGTGTTGCCACAGCACTGGCATCACTGTTATTATTTCAAAGACAAGTCACCTCATTGTAATCTATTACTAGAAATAACAGCTGAGGCAACAACTCCTGATGTAAAGGCCAGTAACTGGGGGGTGTCTGTAGGTATCGGCACTGTTTTCATGGCATTGGCAGGTATACATACCAAACTAATGTGAGGTGAGAACCTGAGAAAATTCAGCACAAAAGAAAGCTCTGTATCTTAGCATGGCATAAAGCAGCATCAAGCAACTTGCAGGCTTTGAGCCTGCTTGCCCTCAGGACCCCCACACCATGCCTTAATCTAAATGTCACCTGGACAGAGGTACATCACATGATGCATCACATGATGCTGATGCACACATAACCATAGTCAGAACTGTTCCTTGCCTATGTGAGCTGCAGCTGATGAACTGTTGTCGCACACCTGAACTCCTCTTTTGTGACACATTATGCTATACTGCTCGCTGAATGGAGTGACATCAGCCATATACCTTTTCAAGACTATTTATTTTGTTCCCATTAAGGACATGGAACCTCCAGCCAATCTAATTTCATGAACTGACACACCCTTTCTGAAGGGTGGCTTGCAGATCATTGCAACAAGTCATTAGGTCTCAGCAACAAGTCTCCTTCTGGAGTATATTGAACCAGGTTGAAACCAGTGGAATAAGCATCTGGTTGTGATACACCACATAAGTATCAGTCTGTTGTAATCAACCTAGCAATACAGTCATCAGCCTGAGACCTATTCAAGTGACTGTAGCATCCTGCATGCTCATTCTTATCACAGCCATAAATCAGAGAAGAGCTGTGTGTGTTAAACATTGAGATAATCTAATCTAATCTAATCTAATGTTAGATAAGTGGATAGTATGCAAATCATCTAAAGACCTGCTATCATTCCTTTTATAACGTCAGATGAAAGAGAGAGAAAATGGTTAATGCGATTGTCATTAATCCTGTTAAGTTTTGGAGGTTTGCAGTGACTCATGCACATTTTCTTGCGTTTTACTGATATGGCATGTATGGTCTCATTGGAAAGCCAGTGTTATCCCATATCCATTTGTTACTGTTTTTCCTGTACCGATTATATAGCACTGCCTCTATATATCATTATGCCTTGGGATGTGCTTAGAAATGGCCTTTCCAGTCAGTTACTTGAGGCAGATCAGAACTTCCTACAGAGTTCTGGTGACTGTTGGAGAACGCTGGCGTGGGATGGGGCTGGTTGGCACGATTTAGGCAGTTAGCTATGGCCAGGGAGACCCCAGCAGTCGTGGCTGGCAAAAATCAGCAGCAATTTCTGGTGATGCTGGCCAGACTCTCAGGAAGGCTATGGCATAGCTGGAGGGGGTAAGGAACTTTCCTTGTTTTGCTTTTCTGTCTCCAAAGCTATAGTCAGTTTTATCTTACCCTTTTATTCTATATAAGAGACCTTACTGATTGCCTGTGGAAAGAGTGGTTTCTAGGTGAGTAATATTCCAGGCTAGCTCTCTCTACAAAGAGGGGCATCTAAAAAATTCTTCCATAACCCAGCAGGATGCCCACCTGGTGCTGTGGCAGAGATTCTCTCATTGCAGCTTCAGCACCCAAGTGCACAGGAGCTCAGGCTTACAGGGGTAGGGAGCTATCCCAGGCAACTTTGGTCTGTTCCTTGGAGCCAACAGCAGCATGGTGGGGAGAAACTCAGGGCTCTGCAGCCAGGTTTTTGACAGGGATGGATTTGGATAATTCATTTATAAATACACCATATCAGAAATTGAGTAACTGTGATAAAAATTACAAGTGATTAATAAAAGGCTGAATATTACATGGATAGATATTTAAGAAAAACAACAATCAGAATTAATCCTATTTAATCCTATCTGTGTCCCTACCTGTATTTATTTGATTAAACAGGTTTTCAGGCAGTATTTTTCATTGACTATGCTTAGGCTTGACTTTTAAAACCACTAGCTCAGAGTAAGGAAAACATGACATTGCCCTGCCCCAGAAGGAGCTCAAGGTACAGGTCCTCTTGTAGTTCTTGGAGGAAGGCAGCCAAGACTAGCACTGATAACTGTAAGCATTAAAAATCATTGCGTTTCCCTTGGTTTAAAATTGAATAATAAACATGTGGAGCTTTTTTATTTTCCTTTTTGGTTTTGAAGCTTTGGGATTCATATTACCAGATTTTTATCCATGACTATGAAGGGTGACAATAAAGCTTAGATTCTCATAGTCACAAGACTCCAGGAGCTGAAACCCTGAGGAAAACTCCAAATATTCCAGAAGACTGCAAAAGACGATTGTACTGAAGGACACAGTACACAGGTGCACTATGAATTTCTCCTCCACTGCTAGATGACTTCACAGAGCGTAACCCCACTATTTTCAAGCCTCTTGCAGTTTCCTTTTCAAAGATTAGTGCTGATGGTGGCAGCAGACTTGCCGTGTCCTTGCTGTTAGCAATATGTGTGCATGGTTTCTCAACTCACCTGGCTTCTACAAGGACCCGCTGTAGACCCCAACTGGTATTAATTTTAGATAACTCGCAAACAGCTCACATGTCTAGTTTGATTCAGGTAAATATTTAAGCATCCAGACACTGAGAAAGGCTAGACATTTTACAAGATCGGGTAATTTTACAAGTCTGTGATTTTCTAAATGTAGCAAGGATAAAAATCCCCAAAGGACAGCCTCCTATTGGAAGTTAAGCACTTCTGGTCCTAGCCAAAACCAAGAAATACAGAAAAGTTATAATCTTGGGAAAAAAAACAAACCCAAAAAGCAAAGCAGTCTGTTTTGAATGTGAACCTCATTATACACCTAAGTTTTGTTCAGGTTTGGCGTGTGGAATGAGTTAGTTCCAGTTCTGTCTTAATTACTCTGAATACTCCTAGGTAATATTGTGGAAACAGGTTAAGTGTTTGTGTATAAACAACCCATGAGAAAATTATAATATCCAGTGGCTGAAGGTAACTGCCAAGCACTTGACACACTGAAATCCCAGGGGAAATTTGGTTGGGAATCAGGGAAGGATACAGGCATGAAATATATACTTTGGTTTGGTTCCTCAACTACTAAGGCTAGTCTAGGGCTGGAGCAGATAGACTGCCAAGGCTTTTTAGTTAAGGGCAAAGTATATACATATATGAAGAAAAGATCCTGGCAAGGATATTTATTAATACTTTAAGGACACATTTTGAAAAATGCAGTTTAATCTCTTTGGAAACCCATAGAATATTTATACTTTTTATGAGTTCCAGGGAATTCTATAGCAGCAATATGCTGGTAATTCCCTATTTAAATTCTGTAAATGACTCAGAATGATCTCTACAGAATCCTTATGATTACTTTAAAATGCTGCAGCCCTGAGGGAAAGAGCCATTCAGATATCACACTGACATGCTTACTACAAGCAGTTAGACAGAAGGAAGTAAGTATGAACCAACATGGATTTTTTTGGAAATGAACAGCATGCATAATCCAAGAGCACTAATAGAACATCTGTGACTTCACATCCATGGTAGAATATGTGGGTTTTTAAAGGGCTCTTTAGAAATGTGTTTTTCTGATCTTAAATTTTCTTATAGACTTCAGACACTCTTTATGGAAAAATCAGTACCAAATAGTAGGGACCAATCCCAATTAACTGATACCCTTAAAATACCTAATGGCTGGATGAAAATTACCATCTAGAATATAGGTGGCAATCTAACAAGCTGCTTTCAAACCTTACTCAGCATGGGGGCTTGCTCTGAATCACAAACATGAAAACCCAAATTAAAAATTAATTTCTATATATAACAAACCTCAAAGAGAGAGAGCCATAGAAAACCCTCACCAATGAGCCAGTGGTAACAAAGAGCTCAAAGCCTGAAGAGCTGCTGAAATGGAAAGTATTGTTCATAACACAATGTCACATCTGCATCGTGAACTCATATTGAATATGTGAGGCAAGCCCACAGCCAGAGTGATTGCCTTAGCACGAGGGAAGAGTGTGGGGGAGGTATAAATTATGCACTCTAAAGGCATTTTAAGTACTCAGATTTTCAAAAAGTGATGGAATTAAAAAAGGTAGAGGAGGAAAGAGAAGGTTGGGTTAATATAGGGCAGAAGAATGAAATGTGATCAGGAATCGAGACCTTAGGTGCTGATTCTAAAATTCATTAATGCAGCTTTTCCCTCACTAATGAGTCCCACTGTCCTCTTTATTGCGAGGAAAGACTACTCACGGGATGGAGCTGTATCATTCTGTCTTTTACTAGTGGCAACCAGAGCACTGAAGGATGAGTTGAGTGGATGGAACCCTAAAATATTTATAGAAATAAAATAAATAAATACATAAAAACTGTTCTAGTGAAATGCAGGGGCACAAGCCAGCCCTTCCTGTGAAAGGATCCTGAGACCAACCTTCTGAAAAAACGACATCTCTAGGAGGACCCTGCTGTGGACCATCTCCATGTCATCTTGCTGTATAGTGGGGCGTTAGCCCACCCCACACTTGGCATCTCAGTGGGCTTCTGGAAGCCAGGGGCCATCTGCTCTATGTCCTTTGGTAAGCTCTCCTTATCAAAGCTCCCGCAGGGGAGGCTATGCTGAAATGCTAGTGCAGCTTCAGGCCCATGGTGTTCTAGAAGGGTCTATATACATCCGCCCATTTCTCCTGCTTATGAGCTCCACCTCCATTCCCTTCCCATATGGAGACAGTGTCAGGGCCAACCTCGTAGGCAAAGTAGGGAGTGTTTTGCCAGGGTCTCCCCTTCCTGTATGGATCTGGCACAATCTGGCCCGTTGTAATAAAAACTATGAAAAGCCACAGTTTTTTGTGCTTTCAGAGTGAAGGCAATGTTGCTTAGAAACAGAACCGTTGTTGCTTAGAAATAGATCCTTGTTTGCACAGGATATGAATAAAAATTTAACAGATTTTCTCAACAATACAACTGTTTTGAATTTCACAAAATGAAAAAAGGGGCTTACTAAAAGAGTTCCAGTTTCACTGTCTCACTAGAGAAATACAAAATATTTACAATTTAGGAAGAATGCAACAAAGCATCAGATTGGGCTTCTGGATTATGCTAATGTTCAAATGGTCATTGTTTAAAAAACAACACATGAGGGAATCCAACAGCTAAAGTATGCCTCTTTTTATACCCGGCCTTGATGTTTTCCCTTGCTTGCTTAGAGCATTCTGATGATCTGAAATCCCAGTCAGTCTTTTGATTTGGTATTTTCTTATGTCAATTGAAAACCATGTAGCTCATAGCAATCTCCTTTTCTTAGCATGGTTCATTATTTCCTTTATTCTTCTGCCCGCTGTATAAAAAGCATAACGCTATAATAAACTCTGCAGGAAGAACAGGGCTGTAATATAGGATCTGCTTTTATTGTTTATGGCTATTCTCCCTTACAAGCAGAACTGGCCTGTCCTCAGGAGTTCTGGATGAGTCTGTGAAAAAGTTTTCTCCTCTTCTCCACAAAGTGATCAGCTTCCGTCCACAGTTAATTTATTTACTACTTCAAGTGCCAGTTAAGTGCATAGTGCCACACAAGGTCCAATCAACTAGAGATGGCCCTCAGACTGATGAATTTAGTCCCAATGCCTACAGACATTTAGGCAGCCCATCAGGGAGGCACTCTAACTCATAGCACTTTATGCAAAGCACCATGAGTTAGAAGACCGCTGAACCCAAGACGCATCAGCCCTGGCCAGCGGGCAGGGGTGCTCCAGCAGCCTCCTAGGAGACTGCCAAACTGCTCCTCCCCAGCCCCGCCTCCTGTACCCCCAGGTCCAGCTATGGTAAAGCCGAGATGGGGCAGCTGTGTGCTGCCTCTGTCAAGAGGCTCAGATGGGTGTGGTGAAAGGGAGTCCCCCTCTGTCTCACAGCACCCCTCAAGTACCTTGGCTAGGGTATTGAGGCGAGCCAGCCTGGGCCCATGAGGTGGGTGGGGGCCATCCCCTACCCCAAACTGAGCCTCAAGACAGTGGCAGCTCACAGCTGTTGGCTTGGCTTTGCCATGGCCGGAGCTGGGGAAGGCAGATGTGGAATGGAGTCCCCTTGCCTCATGGGCCTGGCCTGGCTTCCCCCAATACCCCTGCCAGGGTAGCTGGGGGTACATAATGGGGAGGACTCTGTTCCACTCCACCCTCCCCCCACTCCAGCTCTGGCCAGAGCAAAGCTGAGCCAGCAGCTGTGTGTTGCCACTGTCAAGAAGCTTGGATAGATGGTGGAGGAAGGGAGCCCACTGCCTCTATGGCTCCCCCTCCATGCATTCCATTTGGGGTTTTGAGTAGAGGTGGGTTGGGCTGGGCCTGCAAGGCAGGGGAGCTGCATTCCCCCAACCCAGCCTCTCCTTTGGGTATCTTCCTTAGCTTGCCATTCATCTGAAGCTGCTGGTGCTGTCCTGGAGTCAAGGGAAGATCCTGTCCTGCTCCAGGGGCTGTGCAGGGACTGGGCTCAGTTTGGAGAATAGCGGTGGTGGTGGGTGAGTAGGCTCCCCCCACCTGCCTATTCCCTAACTAGTGGGAAACATTCCAGGGGAGCCAGCAGGGAAGGGGACCCTGCCTATCCCTGAGCACAGCCCCTGGATGTTTTCCACCAGCCCAGAAGTAGTCAAGGAGGGGGAACCCAACCATCCATCCCTACTGCTGCTCTCCAGGCTGAACCCAGCCCCTATACCAGCCCTGGAGTGAAATAGGAGCTTTTGTCATCCTGCTGGTTCCTCCTGGCTGTCATGATCTTCAAAGGACAGATAATCCATGGCAGGGAAGGGGGGAGGAACTAGGAGCAATGCATCCTGGGATTCTGAGGATGGCTCCAACTCATGAAGCAAGCTAATGTTTCTGCAACATGAGCAGCCTAAGAGATGAGCTAGAGAGAATCCTTGCCCAAAGAGGATTCTCTCTAAGATACTCAGAGCCCATTTAGCTTGTCTTTTTCTGCCTTAATGTGCAGACACTCCCATTCTAAGTTACCTTAACATGTGGGAAAGGTTATGTGCAATAACACCTGTAGTTCCTCCTGATCTCAATCCTTCCTCTCAAGAGTGTTTGTTTCAATTATCTCTATATGTTTTCAAGATGTAGCCTCAGTTACTACTTATTTGCTTTGTCTGACAATTGGAGTACATAAGAGTAGAGAGCAGGCTAGTAGACTCAAAGGAAGGTCAAGGTGGTTGAACTATCCTCTCACAGGCTAGGGCAGCAGCTCCCAACCTTGGGGTCACAATGATAAAAAATGGGGTTGCACACTCCCAGGGAAGGGAGGTATGGGACAGCACAGCCCCCCTTCACCCCCCCCCCCCGGATTTGTGCGCATGGTGGGGACAGATGAAGGCTGCCTGCTGCAAGCTTGGGTTTCCCTGACTTGCTGCCCTCCCCCAGGGGCCTCTGTGGCAGAGGTGGATGTGGAGGCTTGGTGCCACTCCTGGGAGCCCCACTTCAGCTGTGCTACCATGGCAAGGCATCCCTTGGTGGCCTGGTAGCAGCACGGGGCACAACTCTATGCTGCCACCCATGTTACTGCTGGGTGGGCAGGGGGTGCCTTGCAATCATGGTATGACCAGCATGGGGCTCTCAGCAGTAGCACAGGGCCTCCTCACCCTCCCATGCCAGGTTCTGCCCACTGGGCCACAGAGAGAGGGCACCTGAAGCATACATTTAGCATCTTTCCCTCCCCCCCACAACAGGCTTTGCTCCAGTTGTGCTGTCTACTGAGGAAGGGGAAGAGGGCAGGGGGAAAGCTGTTCTTCTCACTCCACTCCAGCCACAGCAACCACCACCCATAGGGAGCACCCAGGGTTCACGTGCTGCTGGTGGGGACAGGGAGCTTTTGTTCCTGGTCCTGGTCCCATAGCCCAGCAGCTGGGGGCCCCTGCCAGCAGGGATGGTGGTGGCAGAGGGCTGTGGGTTGCAAGTGAGGGGCCACGCTGAGGAAATGGGATCATGCTGAAAACTTTGGGAAGCACTGGGCAACAGCTTCCTGAAGTTGTCCCTCAAGAACAAGGAGCACGTTGATGCAAATTATGTTGAAGATGTAAAATGGTATAAGAATGCTATTACAGTGCTGGTGGCATCTGGGAGGCAAAGAGGGGAATCTTAGGGTGTGGACATGTGACATTTAAGAGTGCTTGTACACATGCAGGATGTTCTAATTAGAATATATCAGAGCAGATTTGATTTAATAGATTTCATAGACATTAGGGCTGGAAGGGACCTCGGAAGATCGAGTCCAGCCCCCTACCACAGGGGCAGGAAGCCAGCTGGGGTCATAGAATCCCAGCAAGAAAAACATCCAGGTTTCTCTTGAAGGCATTTAAAGTAGGTGCTTGAACCACCTCCAGCGGCAGGCCATTCCAGACCTTGGGGGCTCGAACAGTAAAGAAATTCTTCTTTATGTCCATCCTGAAAAGGTCTTGCAGGAGTTTATAACTGTTCGACCTCGTCATCCCTTGGGGCACTCTGATGAACAAACGTTCCCTCAGGTCCTGGTGAACACCTCCTATACACTTATAGGTGGCCCTCAGGTCACCCCTGAGCCTGTGCTTTTCTAAGCTGAAAAGTCCCATGGCTCTCAGCCTCTCGTCATAAGGTCTATTTTCCTGACCTCTGATCATATGCGTGGCTCTTCTCTGCACTCTCTCAAGCTTCTCCACATCCTTTTTGAATTGTGGAGCCCAAAACTGGACGCAGTACTCCAGCTGCAGCCTCACCAAGGCTGAGTACAATGGGAGAATGACACCCTGGGACTTGCTTGAGATGCATCTATGGATGCAAGCCAGTGTTTTGCTCGCTTTACTAGCTGCAGTATCACATTGCAGGCTCATGTTCATCTTGTGGTCAATCATGACCCCCAAGTCCCTCTTGTCCATAGTGCTAGTCAGCGTAGCACTGCCAAGCCTATAGAAATGCTGCAGATTTTTCCTCCCAAGGTGGAGAACCTTGCATTTTTCAATGTTAAACACCATCAGGTTCTTGTTCGCCTATTTACTGAGCCTGTCAAGGTCAGCTTGGATTGCCCTCCTGTCCACAGGTTTGGATGCTTTACCCCAAAGTTTGGTATCATCGGCAAACTTGGCCAGTTCGTTTCTGACTCCAAAGTCCACATTATTAATGTAGAGGTTGAACAAAATATGTCCAAGGACAGAGCCTTGAGGCACCCCACTGGTTACAGGCCACCATGATGAGTGACTTCCATCAACCACGGAGCCAATTCCCCAGGCAGAGGATCACGAGGCCGCAGTTGGCCAGTTTTGCCAAGAGGTGATCATGGAATACTAGATCAAAGGGTTTTTTAAAGTCGAGATATATGACATCAAACTCTTCCCCCTTGTCCAGGTAATAGGTCACCTAGTCGTAAAAGGAAATGAGATTGGTCAAGCACAACCTACCCACAACAAACCCATGCTGGCTGTCTCTCAGGGTGTTGCCATCAACCAGTCCATTAAGAATGGCTTCCTTGATGATTTTTTCTAAGATCTTCCCCAGGATAGAGGTTGGGCTGATGGGCCTGTAGTTTGCCAGATCCACTTTCCTTCCTTTCTTGCAGAAGGCACTGCCTTCGTCCAATCATTGGGCCCTTCACCAGGAGCTCTCAAAGATCTGTGCCGGGGGCTGAGCTATGATCCTAGCCAGATCCTTAAGTACTCTGGGGTGTAAATTGTCAGGGCCAGCTGACTTGAAGGTGTCCAGCCTCTCAAGTTGTTCCGTCAGCATTGATGGAGGGCAAGGAACCACCCTCACTTAGGCGTCCCTGTCCCGTAATGGGCAGAGGCATTCCACTGGACTTGTGAAAGGCTGACACAAAGTACCCATTTAGCAAGTTGGCTTTTTCCTGGGTGTTGGTCATCAGTTCTCCCTCTTGGTTTAGCAGGGGTCCAGTGTTGCCCTTGCTTTTCCTCTGGCTCCCCACATATCTAAAAAAGAACTTTTTGTTGTCCTTGATACTTGTAGCCAGTTGGAGTTCCATGGCAGCCTTGGCTTTCCTGGTTTGCTCTCTGCAGGTCTGGACCAGTGCAGAGTATTCCTCCTTGGAGGTGGATCCTGTCCTCCATCCTTTGTAGGTCTGTCATTTTAGACACAGGAGGTCCGCTAGTTCCCTGGAGAGCCAAGGGGGCTTCTGTGCCCTCTTGCTGCCTTTCCTCCAAGACGGAATAGCCTTAGCTTGTGCATCTAGGATCACTTCCTTGAGGAGCAACCACTTGTCCTGGACTCCTCTCCCTTTGGGGTCATGGTCCCTTAGGGCCTCATCGGCAAGTCTCCTGAGCTTTTCAAAGTCAGCCCTCCTGAAGTTGAGGACCTCTGTACTGCTGACTGACTTGACAGCTTTTCGGCGGATGGTGAAGGTGATCAGCTCGTGGTTGCTGTCACCCAGCTTCCCTTCGATTGTTAGGTCGGTGATTAGGTTGTCCCCAGTTGCCATTACCAGGTTGAACAGTGCTTTACCTCTTGTCAGCCCATGGACTTCCTGCATCAGACAGAGCTCATCCACACATGAGAGAAAGCTTTGCGACCATTCGGATTTGGCCGAGCACTCTTCCCACAAGATATCCGGGTAGTTGAAGTCACATGAAGTCCCCCATGATTAATCAAGTCTGCTGGAGCACTCTAATTAGACCACTCTATGGTCTAATTAGATGGCCTTGGCATCACATGTATTCAGTGTCCCCACGTTTCAGATTGGCAGCAGGGTTTTTTTAAAGCTCATCAAAAGAGCTTTAGTTAAAGCACCCCCACCACCATTTTGAAGCGTGGAATGCTGAGTACATGAGACACTCCCAAGAGCCGTTTTAATTAAAATGCTGCTCCCCAACCCTGAAGCATGTGTATAGACTCACAAAGACACCTTAGAAACATTTTAGATGCCTTTGAAGAGTTTTAAAGGACTAGCTGTACACAAGTGCAAACCCTTTGTGTGTCCCTTTGCTGAAACTACTCCTGTGCAAAATACTTCCAAATGATCTTCACTTGGAAATATTTCAGTTGTGTTATCTGTCCTCAACCTTTCACTTCTCCTGCAGAGGCCATACCTGTTTTATAAGTTTTAGCTTCCAGAGCTGTTTGACTCACACTCTGGGAAGTGCTGGTGAACAAATACAAAACTCCTGACATTTATACTGGGGGAAAACATTGGGGGAAAAAGGGAGAGAGAGAGAAATTATAGTCTTAATATTTACAAATCTTATAGCTGTTCATAATAACTCAAATATAATTTTCTCTTTTTTGTTAGCATAATATTTCACACCATCTGTTCAGCTTGTTTTCTTTTCTTCTGTGCAAATATAAACACAAAACCTACAGTCTCAAGGGCCACTGAAATCCTGAATGGGAAAGTGGCTAGGATTTGGAGGATTTTGTCTTTCAGTTCTATTGTCATGCAGCACCCAGACATCAGACAATTGGATGTGATTTGACTGAAGTCATAGTCCTCACATACAGCACATTTCATCCACAGAGCTCCAAGCATTTTACAAAGGAGGCTAAGTATGATCACTCTCTGTCAGCTTTTACATCATTGCCCTATAAAAGAGGAAGTAGACATGACTTAGTCAAGGTCACAGCTCAGGTTAGAGGCAGAGCTGAGAACAAGAGACCCCACAGTGTGACCCTACTGTCCTTATAGCAAAAGATTTTTAAAGGTATCATTCATTCATTTGTAAGCATCATTTCTAATCCTGTACCATCATATAATTAGAGGTTATAGCTTATCATTCCATGTTACCTAGTTTTAATTTTAGGGTCAGATCCTGTTCCACCTATTAGACACCCAAAGGTGATCCTATTTTGCCCTGGAGGAAAAGGGGGGGCAGGATTGTACATACTTTTATGACATATTATCTCCTTAGCCTGTGTACAAAAAAAGCAGCAAGCAGGGAAAGGGCTCATCCATCTTTCACATTAACCTTTTTTCATGGACTAGAGCAGGGTAGAATAGGAACACACGTCAATACCAAATAGATGGAATTTAATTTGCCCTTTATATCAGTCAAGGGTGTGTGTGTGTATGTGTGTGTGCACGTGCGTGCACGTGCACAAGTGTAAGTGTAAGGGCAGATTTATTTGCTTGCTTTTTCTTAGCCATTCTTTGCTTAAATTTAAGTAAATTTTTTTAAATCTAGAAAAAAAACACTGTGGAGAAGAATCAAATGCACAGTCAGGAACACTCCCAACATGACTTGCTACTAAAGGCAGCAAAAGCTAGCTGCTACTCCAGCCACACTAAGATGGATAACACTGATCCTAAAAGAACTGCTTCATATTGAGTGTCTTTCAGCTGGATGTCTTCTCATCTACATTATAGTAATACACTAGCTAAGTTTAGTAGCTAGCTATCTGACTGACAGTTAATCCTTTTATTATAAAGATCTCTATATTACAATCTGGTTTCTTTGTTTCTCATAGAAATTAGCTGATATTTGTAAGCAGTTATTAATAATGGTTTTGCAATGGGATGAGTTTTAAGTTATTTGCTCTAACTTCTGGAGATGTCATCACCCAACTTTAAATACACTATTACCCATGATATTTTGCTGAGATCTTCAGACATTTATTACATCTCCCCTCCCCCCCAGATTATTCAGTGACTGTGCTGGAATATTTTCAAATAGATTAATTCAAAAGAGGAATTTGCTGAGGGCTGTTCTTTGAAATCTGTTGTACCATGGCATTTGGTCCTGTGATAAGTTTCCTTTCAGTCTTTTTCCTTCATTTTTGTGCTATGCTATTTAAAGTTTTGAAAAAGATTTTTTTATCTGAACACTCTGAGTGCCAATGATATAGTGATTTATAGCTCAAGTAAAGGTGATAGCTCCGTGATTTCTACCTTTGTAAACTGCTTCCAAGATGCACAATTTTTTTGGTATGTCAGCGCTTCTTAGCCTGAATTTACTGCTCCACCTTCCTTTCTTTGTGAAAATATTTTAGAGTAAATTTCTAGCACACTAGAAACATACTGAGAACCCACTCCTGCAAGCTGCTTAATGCCTAGAGAGCCAGAGTGCTTGCCATTCCCCCTGGAGGAAAAGCAATTTCAAGGATTGCCTCTTTTCTTCACAGCTCCTACCTTCACAACTCCTACTGTTTTCTAAATAAGGAATTGGGAGTATACACTTGTTCCAGAGAGGCAAGTTCCTAAACTTGAGGGACCACTGGTTTGAACCAGTTCAGTGTTTTCTACGAGTAGCAGGAGTAAAGCACCCTAGTGTGAACCTATTCTCCTGAACAGAAGGGCAGGAGATAGATGGTACCTCTGCTTCTCCTCTGCCCCAATGCATTCACTAGCACAGGACAGCATCTTAATTTAGTACAGCAAATCACTGCTCTCCTGGAGGAAGAAAAAGTAGGGAGTAAACTATGCTTCAAAGGTGGAAGAAGGAATACTATCTCCTACAGCTTAACTGCCACTTTTCTGAAAGGGTGCTCTTAAAAGGCACCATCTAGCCTTTTGCTACTCAGAGGCCGTGTTCACATGAGCATGGATGTTTGGCTCTCCATGGACAATTATCAGTGTGGCACCTTGTGCAGCTGCTAGTTGACCCTGGAGAACACCTGTGCCATGAGCCCTCTGGCATGCAGCAAACTACCCCGAGTGGGGTAAGGGAGGCTGGGGCCAGCACTGGCCTGGCCCCAGCAGCCTCATCTGAGGTTCTAGGGGGGTCTGGGGCTGCAGTAGTGGTGATCCTGACACATGGAGCATGGCTCCGGACAGCCAGGCTCTGGTTTTGAGTGGTGTGCACTGCCCCCATGTGCGCCGACCCACTTCTTTTTGGGTGCAGGATTTTTTTGACCTCTGGATATCCAAGGGTAAAAAAACCAACAAAAAACCCCCCTGCACTGCCCCTTTGCAGTGCAAAGAACAGCTGAATTTGAAGTATGTGAATGAATTTGCAGTATATGAATTTGTAGATGTGTCTGTGGCACCAAATACCTCAAGGCCATACTCATCTGAATGTGGCCAGAGGGTACATATACATGTACACTTTGCTGAGAAATAAACTAGTGACCGTGAGCATAAATTGCACCTGGTCAGCCCAGCCTGGTAGGGGCCAGACTCCTGTCTGCTGCCTAGCCACATGGCTCTGCAGGTTCTGCACCCTTGTGCCCCAGCCATCCACCTGGAGCTGGGACTGATCCCCCATATCCTCTGCAGCCTGGCCCTGCTCCACCCTGGCTCAAATTGCTGCTTTCCTGAGTGCACATGTAGATGCTGCTTCTGGGAGCAGTTTACTCTGGCTCCAACTGCTCCAGAGTTTACTGCTTCACATTAATTGCTTGTGTAGATGCACCCAGAGAAAACAACATTATTGCTTAGTGTCAAGTTCCTCTTTTGAAAGACTCAAAGTTGTCCTATTAATGAGTCATTTGGATTTTTAGTTTGTGCTCTGTGTGGAAAGCATCATCGCCAGATATTAGAGCTGAGGTTCAGAAAAGACATTCCTTTGCCTATGACAGTTCTTAGGGGAAAAAATGATCAATTCGTTTCATCCAAAGACTAGAGACTGAGAGCTCCTGAATCCCAATTACAACACAAACCTCCTCTCCCTCTCAACCTGGGGTAAGTCACTCAGGCCTCAAACAGGAATTCATTCGTAGCAGTGGAAATTTCTCAGAAATTTCTGGCAAAGGAAGCCATACAGGCATTCAGGCCACAGCTGCCCCTTTTCCTCTACTCTCCACTTCTTTCCTAGACCTGGTGATCTTGGTCTAGGCATGGGGACACTAGATGCTCCAGTCCTCCCAGTCCCGGGGGAACTGCAGCAGTGTGGAAGAGCCCTTCAGCCATTCCCCAGAGCAGGGATCCCCAGCTTGGGGAGAGGGCAGGAAGCCATGAGCATTGGAACTCAGCGTCCATTCAAAGCTGGTACCTGCAGTCTTGCACGCAGGGTTGCAAGCACATGGCTCAAAGTGCTGTGCAAGAGGGGAACTCCCCCATGCAGCTCACTGAAAGCCAGCACCTACCAGCTTTTAAATCACTGCCTTGCCATCCAGCTGGATGGCAGGGGTGGCAATTTCAAAGCCAGTGGGGCTGGTAATTGGGATTGGAGAGAGCTGCCTCAAGCCTTCTTCCCAGTCCCATCATTGCCACCTCCCCACACCCAGCTGGCAGTCCCTGGTTTGGGGAAGAGGCAGGGAAAAGAGGCTGCTGCCCCCCTCTCCCAAATCAGAGCAGTCAAGGCAAGAAGGGAAGCATCGGGGAAAAGCCTCTGTATCTTCCTCAAACCAGGGACCTACAGTCTGGGAAGAAGTTAGTAGCTGCTCTTCCCCTCCCCTCTAGTATATGGGGGGCGGGGGGGGGACCTTCTCCAGACTGCAGCAACCCTGGTCTGAGGAAGACAAAAGAGCCTCTCTCCCCTACTTAACTTCTCCTGGGGCTGGGAGGAGGCAAGCAGCAGCTGCCCCCTGCACCTTCCCCAAACTGGGGTGACTCTATTCTGGAGAAGGTGCTGGGATCATTTCCCTGCCATCAACTCCTCCCAATCTCCAGGAAGGGGTGCTTTCCTGTCAGAGAAACTCTCCCACAGGAGAGATCTTCCCAGCTGAAAGAGGAAGAACTTTCTCGTGCAGAAGGCATTTTTCCTGCAGGGAAAAAATTGATGAATGCCCATATGCTTGTGGTTTCTACTGGGAGAGCAGCAATTCTCCGGGTTGAAATATAATGCATGTACATGGCTTCAATCTCTCTGACTTTCCTTGGGTAACACAGACTCCACAGGAGTGCTGTGAGGGTCAGCAGAGCTAATGTTCTGAAGTGCTATATAAATAATATTTGTCATTATTCACTAGCTCACTACAGTGATGACTGGCTCACCTTCAGCTTACACAGAAGTTCACTGCAATATGGCTATATTAATCCCCTCCTTTAATTAACTTCAGTGGCTTCCCTTACTGCACTGGATGTAGCTTTTAATATTTTTCCTTTTGCCTGTTCATCTGCCAGAGCACTTAGAAAATTAACAGATGCTCTTGTAGCTACCTCTGATGACATGTGTGACGGGCTGGCTCGCCATGACCTGGCCCAGGGGTTTTGAAAGGGCAAAAGATGATTGGAGGACTTGGAATTCCCTTTCCACAACAATCAGGCCCCAAAAACTCACCACCCCCCACCCCATGTCCCAATTGGCCCCTTGGGTCACCTGGAGGGGGATAAAAGGCGCAGCGTGGGCTGACTCGGGGGAGACCAGTGAGGGTCAACAAGGAAAGAGCTTCACAGAGCTGGTAAGAGCTGAGCCAGTGGGGCAGGAGCAGTGCCCCAGAAGAGCCTGAAAGAGCAGGACCTGCAGGCAGCAGTGAGACCCTCAGCAGTGTGGCGCGTGGCTGGCAGGAGAGGCTCCCCACTGGACTCCAGGATCCCCAAGGAGAGGCTGCAGCCAGCAGGAGAGGCTCCCCAGCTCCAGGAAGGTTCTGAGCAGCGACCTGAGGGGTTCCCAGCTCTGCTTCCAGCTCCTCCAATCAGAGGCCAGGCAGCTCAACATGAGGCTGGGCTCTGGGAAGGTCAAGACCCCTAGCAGGATGGAGCAGTGCCACCAGTGGTGGCTGTGTTCCTGCCTACCATGTGGGAGATCTGGGTTTAAGTCCCAGCTGAGGTGACTTGGGGTGAGTGAGATAACAAGAAGCAATTCTTCTTGTAGTAGAAAGGGGCCATTGTGCTGTCTCCCCCTCCATTGTCATTTTGTGCCCTTTGTATATTTCACCAACCCATATTGTTTGTTCTGCTGTTTGAGTTTTATATTTCATTAACCCTGTTTTGTCAGTGATTGTAAGTGTCTAACCTTTGTTGAATCCTGACCCCTTGGGGCACTGTAGTGTCCACTATACCCTCTGATTTATGCCTGTTATGTTCCCAGTATTAAAAGGTATATGGCTAAGTCCCCATTGGTGGTCTGGCTCTGCTCTATAGGAGAGGAGAGTCCCTACACCTCCCACAGCACTTGTGCACCTGCTTTGATCCCTTCAATTGGAGAGGGGTTACCTCTTGGAGGACTGCCCGGGTTAAACATGAAAATGATGAGTGATAAAGGTAAGGCAGGGATAGAGAGATAATAAAGGATTCTGGACCCCATTTTGTAAACAAGATGATTCTGATGTCAATAACAATAATATCTTCAGTTACATACTCTTGTTTATTAGCAATGATTTCAATGACATGCTAAGCTAGTGATCTGTGCATTTTGGTATTTAATATGTTTGACATTTTGATTCATACAACAGTGGACTTTATATTAGGAAGCTACCTCAGTGTCCTGAAACCTGAAAGAACCTAAAAATTGGCAAGGCAAGAGCATTTTAAGGAAGTAGCTGTTGGGCAGAAATTCAACCATGATGTAACTGTAGGCTAATACTTACAACAGTAGACCTAGGAAACAACATTTTGACTTCTACTTCTACTTCTATCAGTGATTCCTGCCTTGGCCTTGGGCATGCCAGACAACTTCCCTTTCTCATTTTTCCCCACTTCAAAAATTAAATAAATGATGCTTATTTACTTCACAAGGTTGAAGAAGGTTGATTAATTTTAAATAAATGTACTTACTGGCTACATATTGCTCTGGAATTTTGGCTGAAACAAAAACAGCTGAATAAAACATTTGAACTGTTGAAAAAAAACATTTTTGACTTTTCCAAAATTGTTTTTTCTTCACTTGTTCCCTGGCTAAAACGAGTCACCAAATTCAAACCAAATCACTTTGGTTGACTTGCAATTTAATTTTCCTGTGAATAATTTAACCACCTTTAGCATTATGCTGATAGGTATTCACTGCCAGGTAGAGTGACCTGCCCTCAGGTTCACAGAATCATAGAAATTAAAGACCAGAAGGGACCTGGAAAGATCATCAAGTTCAAAGCTCTGGGCAGGAATACTGCTGAGATCAAATGATCCCAGCAATGTGTTTGTGCAGTCTCCTCTTGAAGACTTCCAAGGTTAGGGACTGCACCACCTCCTTGGGAAGTCTATTCCACATTCTGGTCACCCTTACTGTAAATAAATTCTTCCTTGCATCCAACCTGAAGCCATCCTCTAACAGTTTATGGCCATTGCTCCTTGCCCACCCCTGGGGCACTCTAGTGAACAGTTTTTTTCTCAGCTCCCAATATTCACCCCTTACATACTTATAAATGGCCACCAAGTCCCTCCTCAGTCTTCTTTTCCCCAGGCTGAACAGTCTGAGATCCCTTAGTCTTTCCTCATAACGTTTGCTCTCCAGGCCCTTAATCATTCTTGTGGTCCTTCTCTGGACCCTTTCAAGATGCTCTACATCTTTTTTGAAGTGTGGTGCCCCGAATTAGACAGTACTCCAACTGGGGCCTCACCAATGCCAAGTAGATAGGAAGTATCACTTCCTTAGCCCTCGACGCATCGGCTAATGCATCCCGGTATGCTATTAGCTCTGTTGACTACAGCATCGCACTGGCAGCTCATGTTCATCCTGGGATCAACCATAACCTGAGGTCCCTTTCAGCCATTGTGCTGGGCAGGACATCTCCTCCTAAACTATATTCATGTTGCTGGTTACTTTTCCCCAGATGAAACACTCTACTTTTATCCTTATTGAACTGCATCTGGTTCTGCTCTGCCCACCTTTCCAGCTTGGCCAGGTTCACTTGGATCCACATACTATCCCCTAGCATGACTGCTTTTCCCCATAACTTATTATCATTTGAAAACTTGGCCAGCATACTTTCCACATCCTCATCTAAACTGTTGATAAAGATGTTAAACAGCACGAGGCCAAGACCCAAACCCTGCAGGACACCAGTGGCCACCTCCCTCCAAGACGATATAAACCCATCCACTAGCCAGTTTCCAATCCACTGGACTGTGGAATCTGTTGGTCCACAATCCCCCATTTTTTTTTATAAAAGCGCCATAGGAGACCATATCAAAGGCCTTTCAAAAATCCAAGTATATGACATCAACAGCATCTCCCACATCTAAGTGGTTCATTACTTGATCATAGAAGGAGATGAGGTTGGTCAGAGACAGAAAAGTTCTCTTACAAGGTACTGCCTGCAAACACACATTGCCCTTATCACACCAGAAAGAGGTTATGGCAGCACAAAACATGAGTGAACAGAATTCCTTCCCCTTTTTGTGCCCCAAATACCCCCAAAAATTTAAGTGACCATTCCTACTAACAGTTTGCTGTGCCTTAGCATGGAGGATGTCTTTTGGCTTAGGGCTGCTTGTGCTGTCTAGCTGCCTCAGGCAAGTGATTTCAGGGTGTGTTTCACACTGCAGAGAAAGGGAACCCCTTGCAGATACCTGTCCTGGAAATTCCCCAGCAGGGATAAGGCACCTGGGACCATCGTCTTGAAGTACTGGATCATCATATACACATCTTGTTGACACTCAGCTGAATGCAACCATGTGCATCATAACTGGAACCCTCCACTCAACTCCCCTCCCCTGGCTTCTCATCCTTGCAAATATCACTCCCCCACACATTTTTTGACTGATGATGACCCAAGAGTTGGTCAAAATCATTCATGCTGCACCTTACCTACCACTCTACAATGACCTGTTTAATCCACCCAAGGCCTGCCTTCCTTCGCAACACCCATGACCAGGACCTGTCTGCAGGTGCCCTCTGGACCAAGGAATGGGAATCATGGGGAGTCACAAACAAGTTCCTTGTGACAAACCCCACTCATCAGCCTGCTGGCTTTGGATTATCATAGTGAGAGTGGTCCCTGCTAAACAGGTTCAGGACAGGCCAAGGCCCCTGTGCAGCCAAACTTCACTGCTGGGGCCCTAGTGCTAACCCATCATGCACTTGTGGAGAGATACAAACAATGTCGCACATCACCAAGGAGTGTCCCCTCTACAAACTAAAAGGTGGATTAATAAGGTTGAACTCAGCTAACAATGATCCTATTGCTTGGCTTCGCAGATTTGCATTTGCTAAATAAATAAATAAATTGGGCCCCTGAATCCCTGGAAGCAGAAGTGGCCTTATCTTGCTGGCTGTTGGCCCTAGGTGATATTTGTACTTACCAGTCAATCATATCAGCTGTGCTGGGACAGATCCTGTCACAGCTGATCCTATAACAAAAATGATGTCTGCCAGTAGCCCCTGTGAAATAATTTGTTGAGTACTGGTTTACTTGCATGGTAAGAACCAAGAAATTTTAGTACTGTGCAAAAATGAATACAATAGCAGTGAGAGTGGAGCTATTGTATCTCTTTTATTAGCCCTCCTTTAGTGAGAAGAGCCACACAGACAAACACAGGCACAAATTGAAGGGATTGCTAATTATGTCAATTTTTCTTTTAGTGGTGCCGATCCGCTATGAACTGACATATCAGTGCATCTCTACAACTGGACAGTCATTATTAGGTTGAAACTATCCTTTATTATTTTCTTGTTGAACACCACACTTGCTTAAGTTTGCTTTTAAATGCCTAATGTCATGCTTGAATGGTTTGATTGTACTTCTGTTTTGTTTTCTGCTCCTTTACAATAATTCCACAGTGCTTCATGATATCTTCTACCAAAGGTGTTATATAAATAAAATTGAATTTGATTAGATTCACTTGTCTCTGCAGTAGCTTTATGTAGGTGCACAGTGATAAACATTGTTTTTTTCTGCTCTTTTTAAAGAGTGTAATTCAGTTTCAGATTTTATAATGTCAACTTGACAGGGTTTTTGTTTTCTTGCGATTAAGTCTCTGAGCATACAGCAGAAAAGCAACCTTAGCAGCTAGGCATTCTGGCTCTGCCAACTGTGGACTGGATCCAATTCCAATTATATTTTCTTTTACAAGAGATAACTGAAGCAAGAGATAACGCCACAAACAACCATTACAACAGTTTAACACTGGGGTAAGAAAGCTCAAAATCAGGCCCACTGAACAACATTTTATAAAAGTAGTTTCCTTACTGGTATTGAGACTTGAAAAGAGAATTCCCAGTAGTTGAGAGTCAGCCACACAGAGGCTTTATGAATGGCAAGAGACTGCAGGCCTAGCTTGTTTAGTGAGACAGCAGCCCCATGAAGGTTGAATCAAGAACCTAGATGATACACATGAAATCCAACTGCATATAGGCAGGACCATCCAGATACACATGCTGTACCTCAACAGACTTCATGTTTGGGAAATGGAGAACGAGAATAGCCAAGGACTGAGCGTAATCTAGCCTGGCATGCTGGATGCCAAATTCCAGGCCCTCCCTAGACAACCAACATGTGGCTGGGACATAAGTACTGAGCCAGACAGGAAACTAATGACCAGAAAGATCCCGGTCAACTTGTCTACCATGGAGCCTCTGACAGTCAATGTCAGTCTATGGGGGGCTGAGTGCCTTCATGCTCAGGTCCCCCAGATTGACATCAACTGTCAGAGGCTCCAGGATTGGGAGCGGTGGGACGCATGTGTGGAGTTGCTGAGACACAGCCCAGGAGCAGTGGGACAACAGTGGGACGCACATGGCTGGGCTGAGCAGCACCCCCTGTCACCAGGGCTCGGACAGGTGAGTGGGCTGATCCATGCCCTGCCACCATGTGGTGAGGGAGGGACTGAGGCAGGAGCAGGGGTAAGTTGGACCACAGCGGGGCTGGGGGAGGGTTGGAGCTCAGGTGGTTCATCCCTGAGTGTGTGTGTGTGGGGGGGCTCCCGCACTGCACACATCCTGGTGGAGGCCCAGGGCCCACACGCCCTCCTGATCTGTGAGCAGGGCAGAGGTGACTACCACTGCACACTGACTTTGCACCCCAACCCCACACACAGATTGGGAGGGGGGGCACATGCCTCCCAGGCCTCTGGGGTGCATGCAGCAGTGGGAGCCCCCCTGTGCCCCTGGATGAGCTGCCTAGGCTCTGACCCTCCCCTGACCTGGCTGGGGCCCCATTCACCCGGTGGCAGGGGTGCAGAGGCATAGGCAGTGGAAGGGGGGGCTAAGAGGGCTTTGACCCCTCAAATGCAGGGCAGTGGTAGGGCCACAAGGCAGCTCAGCTTCAGGCTTCCAGCAGCTGCAGCAGGGGTGGGGAGAAGTGTGTGCACAGTGGTAAGGCAGGAGCGAGGCAGGGGCAGGCCCTGCACAACCAGGGTGGGCACAGGATGGAGCTGCAAGTGGTTCATCTGGGGGGCACAGGGAAGATGTGGCACGCAGCCCAGGAGGGTATGGAGGGGTGCGTGCCACTGGATCTGCAAGCAGGTTGGGCTGGGGCAGCGCCAGGCTTTTCCTGGTGCATCTCTTTGACTTTGTGGCTCTTGCACCAGGCGGCAGCGGCAGCACTGGGAGTGGGGCTTCAGGCACCCAAAAATTCACCATAGCCTCCCACCCCTTCCCAGCACTGCTGCTGCCCGCACTGCTGCTGCCGCTGCCCAACCCAAAAGCCATGCTACAAAGAGCCTGGTGCCACCCCAGCCTCAGCCCCAGCCCGCCTCACCCCACGTGCAGATCTGGAAGCACCTGCCCCCCGTGCCCTCCCAGGCTGCGTGCCCCGCCACGTCCCCCAGATGAACCACTCATGGCTGTCCTGCACCTGCCCTGTGCATGCAACACCTGCCCCTCCTCCACTCCCCCACTCACCACCATGGTGGGGGGTGCAGATCAAGGTCCCATCGGTAAGGGAGTGTGCGGGGCAGAGGTAGGAGCAGTGGCTGGGAGGAGTGGGGGACAAGTGGAAACCTGCAAGGCATGTCCCCCTGGGCCTCCACTTGTCCCACCACCTGGCCTTACCAGGCCCACTCCCCCCAGCCTCTATTTCTGCCTGTGCCCCACTCCCTCCCTCACCACTGGGGTCTTGATCTGGTGCCCCATTGCTCTTTCCCATCCCCCTGCCCCTTCCACCACAGACTTACCTGCTGGGGAGGCAAGCCCCCAAATATTTTTCTCCCTCTGCCTCCACCTGCCCCAACCCCCCACCCACAGACTGACCTGCAGGGGGTGAGGGGAGCACTGGTGGTGTAGATTGTATCTTGGGTTGGTTTTTGATTAAAAAAGTGATCTACTTTAAAAAGTGAGTGCGACGGTGATGACCATACACAGGACCCAAGTACCCCAGGAACCCTGGCCGACCCCAAGCAGGCCAGGCAAAGAACCCTGGGGAAAGGGGAAAACTTACCAGGAGGACTGGGAGATCTGGGGCTGAAGACACACATGGCACAGCTGTACTGGTTTATGAGCTCCCTATCAATCAAGCTATACGGTGCCTGGCTGATGATGTCAGCTGCAGGTGCTGCTCAGGGGCATTGATAGTACCAAAGGAAAGGAGGTATGTGGCTGCCTCCAGGTCAGTAGAGGCTGGGGCAGAAGATGCCTTGGGGCACCAAGCCAGTGTAGTACTTGGGCCATGGGGACCCTGTTAGCACAGGAAAGCCCCATCAGGTTGGGCCAGGGACAATGGCTCCAGCCCTGCACAGGGAACATCTCCCAGGGAAGGGAATGTGGAAGCGCACCTCCTGCACTCCAAGAAAGTCCCGAGTGGGGACTGGCAGAGTGAAAAATGCCAGACCCTGGGAAGAAGATCAATGGCCTGGGAAGGGCTGCAGGAGCTGCTCAAAAGCAGGAAGATGCCTTGGCAGCATGAGGAAAGCAGCGGACAACACACACACAGCCTCCAGCCTGCTTTAGGAGCATTTGCTGGCTGTGAGTGGGGGCAGTCAGCTGCTTGTGGTTTGACCAGAAGCAGCAAGCTGGCTTTAAAAGAAAGCCACCAAACAGCTGAGGGAAGGCAAGCTGTGGAAGAAGAGGTAAGCTAGGGAAGACCAGCAGAGGCAGCTGTGCCTGCGAGCTGGGGAAAACTGGCTTCAAAGCAGGCAAGCTCAGCATTATCCACACAGGCTCAGGAATCAGGAAAAGGAGACCGGCTGGCCTAGGAACCTGAAGTGTCCTGGCATAGACAGTCTACTGCAGGAAGAGACTAGACACTGAGCAGCGTAAGTCCAGTTACTTGGAGAAATGATTGGCTGACAGGATTCTGGTGCAGGACCCAGACCATGGTATTCCTAGGAAAGGCACATAGTTTCACAGTAGCTGGGGTCAGGAGGGACCTGAATAGATCATCTAGCTTGATCCCCTGCCACAGGCAGGAATGAATGCTGGGTTCACAAGACCCCAGACAGGTGATCATCCAACCTTCTCTTGAATTTGCCCAAGGTAGGGGCGAGGACCACTTCCCTGGGAGGTTGGTTCCAGATTTTGGCTACCCTAACTGTAAAACATTGCCTTCTGATCTCTAACCTAACCTATTTTCCATTAGCTTATTGCCTTTGTTCCTTGTCACCCTGGGTGGTGCTGGGGAGAAAAGGGTTCTACCTATTTGGTGTTGATCTCCCCTGATGAGTTTGTAGGCATCCACCAGGTCCCCCCTCAGCCTCCTCTTGCTGAGGCTAAACAGGTTCAGGTCCCTCAGTCTCTCCTCATAAGGCCTGTCCTGCTGTCCTCTCACCAAGCAGGTGGCCCTCCTCTGAACCCTCTCCAGGCTGGCCATGTCCCTTTTGCAGCACGGCGCCCAGTACCGGACAGAGTACTCTAACTGTGGCCTGACCAAAGTCGGATAGAGGGGGAGTATTACCTCTCTGGACTGGCTTGAGATGCATCTTTGGATGCATGACAAGGTGCGGTTGGCTTTGCTGGCTGCGGTCTGGCATTGGCGGCTCATGTTTATCTTGGAGTCAATAATGACTCCAAGATCCCTTTCCACCTCTGAGCTTTCAAGAAGGGAACTCCCCAGCCTGTATGTATGCTGTGGATTCTCTCTCCCAAGGTGCAGCACCCTGCATTTGTCTATGTTGAATTCCATCCTATTCTCATCTACCCACTTTTGTAGTCTGTCTAAATCTAGTTGCAGCCTCTCCCTTCAAGTGTGTCCACCTTGTCCCATATCTTAGTGTCATCAGCAAACTTGGACAGCGTGCTTTCCACCCCCTCGTCCAAGTCACTGATGAAGATGTTAAATAGTGGGGGCCGAGGACCAAGCCCCGGGGGACCCCACTGCTCACATCTCACCAGTTTGAGTATAACCCATCCACCACTACTCTCTGGGTGCGCCCCATCAGCCAATTTTTTACCCATCCAACCGTGCAGGCATCAATGCCACAGTCGCTTAATTTATTGATGAGGATGGGGTGAGAGGCAGTGTCAAAGGCCTTCTTAAAGTCCAGAAAGACTACATCCATGGTGACACCATCATCCAAGGATTTAGTTACTTGGTCATAAAAGGCAATCAGGTTGGTCATTGCCTTTGATGAACCCATGCTGATTGCCCCTGAGCATGATCTCCCCTGCTGGCCCCCCACAGATGTGCTCCTTGATGATTCTCTCCAAGATCTTCTTGAGCACTGAGGTGAGGCTTACAGGTCTATAGTTACTTGGGTCCTCCTTCCTCCCCTTCTTGAAAATTGGGACCACATTAGCCAGTGTCGAATCCCCCGGTACCTGGCCAGATGACCACGAAAGCTCATACAGCCAGGCCAAGGGCTCCACAATGACCCCTGCCAGTTCCCTCAACACTCTGGGTTGGAAGGCATTTGGACCTGCAGATTTAAAAATGTCTAGCCCTTCCAGAAGATCCCTAACTACATCTGTGCTGACTGAAGGCCTGATGCATGATATAGAATAAAGGAACAGTATAAGAAAACGTCTAATTGGGAGTTTATTGAGAATATAGTTTTCTTTATAAATTATGATGGACTCTGTTGAGTTAATCAATTACACATAAAAACACCAGTGTGGAATTGATATAGCTGAACTTTGACCTTTGTACATAGCAACATTGGGTTGTTGCATGGCTGGGGTGAAAGGGGAGATAGGAGCCCCAAGGAAACAGCAACTAGTCTTGCCTGAAGACCCCAAGCAATAGAAGCCTCCCAGTTTAAATAAAATAATATCTAAGTTGTGGAGGGAGAGAACGGAGGCCTAGCATACAGGTGTAGATACTAAGATCAGTGTTGGCTGTTGAATAGGACCCCAGGAGGGATAGATTATAGCCCCATGTACCTGATTGCATGCCTTCAAGTGAGCACTGGTTACAAGGAGATAAATAGAATAAATGCAAACGGGTGTGCTGAGCCCCCCATTTAGATAGTTCCTCCATGTGGACAGGATCTTTTGATAGTCGGGCTCACGCAGATCACGCTCGCTTTAAAGGTCAGGCTTAATTTTATTAATAAGGGTTAAACAAAACAAAATCAACTATGCTGGGTGCACCAGTGAGCACCCACTCACACTGGTGTTGTATCTCCGGGAAGGGTCGCCGGGATCAGGCGGGTCTGGCGTCCTCCCCTCCGGCTGGCCAGGCCGAAGGTCGCTCCGAGTCGATTCAGTCCGTACGTTCCGTTGGGCGCGCAAAGACCCCAAAGTTCACAGCACGATGTTTTTTATACTCTCTGTGATACAGGGCGGTCTAATTACATTTGGCGCTTTCTCATTGGCCCAAAGCAGCGACTGTCACATTATTGACAGGCCCTGGACTTCCCCTTGAGAGACCCCATGCGGAAAATTCCAGCTGCATGGTGCTTCCACGCTGCAGCCCCAGAGTCTCCCATCCACCCAGCACTTGTTACATAAACACTAAACACATGCCAACATGGCCACCTATAGCACTTAGCAAGTGCAAAATAATTACAACACTCCACTGTGGAGACTTTCTTCTTTATTTTCCTGGGGGGGGGTGTGGTTATTAGTTTATGATTTAGAGAGAGGCCTGTTGGGTCAATGTATTCAGTGTACTGTAGTTAGAGCTAGCTTAGGTGCAGCACCTAGATAGCAGAGATAAGCAGGTGGCTGGAGGAGGGATGCCTAAACTTCATCAGACTCTGACAGCAACCCACTGAAAAGTCCAAAAGCAGGACATAGTTGGGTAGCTGCCCAGTGGATCGCAAACAGCCAGAGCTGCTATGGAAATCAGAAAGCCTCAACACTGACAGTTGGCGTGTGGTCAGGGTGTAGGGGAGGCAGAGCCCCAACATCATCTGCATCTGAACCATGTGTACCCCTAGCGGGATGTATGTATCTACACCACTGAACCCCTCCTTAAAGATTCTAATAATACCAAGATGTGGCAGGTGGCTTGGGGGAAGGAGGTCTTGCATTGGGTATTCTCAGGAATGAATCCCTAAGTAAGCAGTGATGTGACATTGTTGCATTGTCTGGGACCATGTTAACACATCAGTGATCCAGACCAGGGGCTATCCACTATACAACCAGCAACTATAACCCACACAGAGCTGCTGGGCCATGCCCTTCAAGCCATAGGCTGAGTCTTGGACATGCAGCAGAGGCAGGGGGCACACCAGCAAGAGTGGCTCCAAAGAAATGTATCACTATTTAAATGCCACATATGACCAAACATGACAATCTGGAGGCCTACATGGGTAAAGCATGATATCTGGACTCTGGCAGGTGCCTGCACCAGGCTGTCCATGCAGAATTACAGAGGATGCTGGGACAGGACATTATACGTCCATTGCATAGTCCCTGGATGAGTCCGATAGTACTGGTAGCCAAACCCGATGGCTCGCTATGGTTCTGCGTGGACTACCGAAATGTGAACACCTTGACAACTGTTGATGCCTTCCCAATGCCCCACATAGCACATTTACTGGAGAGGATCAGGGAAGCCAAATTCATAACAACTATTGATTTATCTAAGAGTTATTGACAAATCCCCATGGTTCCCAAAGATTGTGCAAAAACAGCATTCAGATTGCTTTAGGGGCTTTTTGAGTTTCTACAAATACTGTTTGGACTTAATGGGGCAGTGGCAACTTTTCAAAGACTTACGGGCTTCCTACTGGCACCTCATGTGGCTTATGCGGCTGCTTATATTGATGACATTGTTATTTTTACAAAGAGCGGGCTGCAACATATTCAAGTCATAAAAGCAATCTTAGGAGAATTTAGGACCACTAGCTTGACAGCTAATCAAAAAAAAAGCATGTTGGCAGGCAAGAAAAGTAAATATTTGGGATTCTTAGTGGGGCAAGGGTTTATTAAACTGCTAATGGATAAAGTGGATACAATACACCATTTCCAAGTGCCACATACTAGAAGACAAATGTGTTCCTTTCTGGGAATCAGCAATTACTACAACAATTACTACATTTTGAGGAGCTTGCCACCCCCATTGACAGATGCCTTATGAGGAAGACTTACAGGAACAAGCAATTGGTCTCCAGGCATGATTAGAAGCTTTGAAGGTTAAAGGTCGCACTGTGACAAGACATATCAGTACATACTTCTGATTTCTCAGCCCCTTTATTTTGCAGACACATGCATCATACAAAACACTTGGTGTGGTTTTGCTACAAAAGTGAGAGGATGAGGAGCAACTGATAGCATTTACAAGTCACAAGTTTAATACCACAGAGATCAGGTATGCCACAATAGAGAAAGAACATCTGTCCATACAGTGGGCAGTGGCATATTTCTGATATTACCTATTAGGTCAAGAATTCACAGTTGTTACTGACCATCCGCTGTTACAATGGCTGACAAGGTCTTATATAGACAACTCCAGGATTACTCATTGGGCATTGGTCTTTAAGCTTTCTGTAATAACTTATCCTGGTAAGGACAATATCATGGCCGATTTGTTCTCTAGGTGTGTGATGGAAGATGGAACTGTTAGGGAAACTCTAGAACTCCATCAAGGGGATCATGAGGCAAAGTTAAACAAGACACTTCATGTGAAGATGCCACAAGCAACTTAAGGGGGAGGGTTTATGCACAATCATACACAGGACCCAAGAACCCTGGGAACCACAGCCGACTCTGAGAGGGCCAGGCAGAGAACCCTGGGGAAAGGGGGAAACTTACTGGGTGGACTGGGAGAGCCGGGGCTGAAGATGCACATGGCATGGCCACGCTGGTTTATAAGTTTCTTATCAATCAAGCTAGGCAGCACCTAGCTGATGATATCAGCTGGCACCACCAAGGGAAATTTAGAAGGCACTGACAGTGTCGAAAAGGGGAAGTGTGTGGATGCTTCTAGGTCAGTAGAGATTGGGGCAGAAGATGCATTGGGGCACCAGGGTAGTGTGGTGCTCGGGCCATGGGGGTGCTGTTAGAACAGGGCTGAAAAGCCCCATCAGATTGGGCTGGGGACAATGTCTCCAGCCCCACATAGGGGACATCTCCCAGGGAAGGGAGATAAACAGAATAAATGGAAAGGGGTGTACTGAGCCCCCCATTTAGATATTCTCCACAGCAGGGGAACTTTATTTTCTTTTTTATTTTCTTCTTTATTTTTTTGTTTTTTTGACCCTATTGGGCCAACGTACTTGAGGTCCTATAGTCAGAGCCAGCTTAGGTGCAGCAACTAGGGAACAGGAATAAGCAGGTGGCTAGAGGAGGGTCGTGTAAACTTCTCTGGATTCTGACAGCAACCCACCAAGAAGTCTGAAGGTGGGACATAGGTGGTCACTGAGTGGATCAGAAACAGCCAGAGCTGCCATGGAAATCAGAAAGCCTCAACACCGATCCATCCGAACCATGAGTTCCCCTAGCGGGACATATGTATCCGAACCTTTCCTTAAAGATTTTAACAATACCAAGATGTGGCAGGAGAGTTGGGGAAGAAGGTCCTGCATCAGGTATTTTCGGGAATCAATCCCCGAATAAGCAGTGATGTAACACAGAGATTTTTCTTTCAACTGTAAACGTATGATCTAGACATACACTACATGCCAGGAAAACATCTACTTATTGCAGATACATTGTCCAGAGTATATGACACAACAGAAAATAACAGAATTCCAGATTCAGACATAGTACATGTTAATCTAATTAAAAAAGTGATTCCTGTCACAGAAAATGCGGGCACAAACTGCAGAAGCTACTGCTCAGGAGACCACATCGCAAAACGTCATAACAGCTATCTGTGCTGGTTGGCTTGGAAAAACATATATGTAGTCCCTAATCTCTGTTCAAGGAAGAGCTGTCAGCACTGGATGGCATTTTGTTCAAAGGCTCATGACTTGTTGTTCCAGCAGTGCTAAAAAAAGACATGTTAAACAGAATATATGAGAAGCATCTAGGCATTGAAAAATGCAAAAGGAGAGCAAGGAGTGCTCTATATTGGCCTAACATAAATGACACAGAAGATGCTTGTAAAGGCCTGTACAATATGCCTAAAGTACAGGCCAGCGCAAAGAAAAGAGCCCACGATGGTCATGGAGGAGCCTGTAGCTCTGGTATCAAGTGGGCATTGACTTATTTATACATGCAGGAAAAAATATGTATTAGTGCTGCATTATTATTCTCACTATCCTGAATTTGCACTGCTCGAAAGCAAAACAGCAAACCATGTCATAACTCGCATCAAAATGATTTTTGCTAGGTGTGGGATTTGATAAATTGTTAGAATAGAAACTGGACCTCAATTCAACTGTCTTGAGTTTAAAGAGTTTGCAAACAAATATGGATTCCATCACAACACTTCAAGGCCTAAATAACCACAATCCAATAGTCTGATGGAAAATGGAATTCAAACAGTGAAGAAATTATTGAAAAAAAACTACAGATTCCCACACTGATGTTTCCCTGCCACTCTTAAATTCCAGGGCAATGCCCATGAAACACGGATTGTCCCCAGCAAAAATGCTGTTTAAGAGGGAACTTAAAACCAGGCTGCCAAATCGTGTGGATGATGCTTTGTTGAAAAACAAGATGTGAAAACATTTTAAAAATTTGACAAACTCAAACAAAAATGGTACTATGACAGGAGTACTAGGGAGTTACCACAACTGCACAACAGAGATATGGTGCTTATTTCAGATGGATGAATGTGGAAACAAAAAGCACTAGATTCCTATCAAGTAGCTCCCAGATCCTATAAAGTAGTCACACTGGAAGGACAAGTGTTAAGAAGCAACAGACAACACTTGTGGCTTGTAAAGGGGAGACAACAAGCAGCATGATGATATTCACCAAAGGAAACAGAGCTAACATCAAAGCAACAAGAAACAACAGAGACTGAAAAAGAGACAGAAATAGAGACATTTGAACAAGGAAACCAAACAAGAACTGAACCAATAAGGATTGGGAATGCAGAGAAACTGATTAAGATCATTAAGAGCTAAAAGCCAACACAAAGACTAATAGAGACTTGTTAAAATGTGCTTTAACTATGGGTTGAACTAAACTGTCAATGTTAGCATTATATGGGGATATGTTGCATGTAAAGGGGAAAAGATGTGTGAATACCTTTAAAAGTGTTATGTATAATTCATTATATTTGCCCAGGGACTGCAAGAGGGAACAGAAGAACTGTAGGCAAGATACTGCTCTCTGAATAATTAAGATTAATTGTTCTATAAAGTTAACTCCTTAATCTTTTGAGAACAACACAGCAGGAGAGGGGAGGAGAAGACAAAAAAAAAAAACACAGAAAAAGAAGTAGAAGGGTGGCTCCTAGAAATATGAAAGTACTGGTTTGGCAGCAGGAAAGGCAAAAGATAATTGTGTGCAAATGGTAAGAGAAGCCTGAGCAGATGTCCAAGTAGCATCAGTCCCCTACTTCTTGGCTCTTCACACATTTTTCAGATCATTTGTGTTACTCATGGGGCACAGGGTGCGTAGGTGGCAGTTTCAGTGGAAAGATTCCTGGATTGCAGACTGCATTTTTTTGGCTGCATCCTCAGAAAAAGTCACAGATGACGCACTAAAATGTAGATAAGGCAAAATGAATGGGCCACTGCCAACTGCAGGAGCTAGAATGAGTGGCTGCTGTGTGGATTTGCCAATGCTTTCAGCCTTTGTCCCATTGCAAGATTAATGCCATGAATGAGGCTACAACATGTAGTACTTGTTCCCATTTGTCACGAAATTTCCTGTGATCTTTTCTGATATTTCGTTTATTACGAGAGTTACAAACTTTTAGCTCCCTCTATAGAGACTGCAGACAGAAGAAGACTGATTGCAGTTGGTCTCAAGCCATCACACATATAATAGGTTTTAAAATTGGCAGAGTACCAGCAAGTAAAGTTATTTTCCTTTCCTCATCTAAGTGTTTTTTCCCCCAGAAAAGAACCTCTCTTCCTTTCTTCCTGCTTCTAGCTCCCATTCTGTCATATTTTTTATGTACACACAATTCCAATTCAAGCTGGGATTGAAGATCCCAATTTCCTAATTGAATAAGAAAAGTAGTCAGTAGTACCTTCAGGCTCTAAATCAGTCTTCCTAAATAATGTTGGTATGCTCTTATCTAAGCGCCAGGGAAATGTGTGAGAGCAGAGCTACTGAAGAAAGAGGGACTCCTGCTCTCTTATAGGGTGAAGACATATATGGTGCTCTCCAGATTGTAACATCACATTCTGCATTCCTTAACCAAGAAAAGCTCCTACTGATTTCAGCTGGGATTGTGCACTTGTAAGGCCCACAGAATTGATTTAATGTTATATTCAATATGCTTTTCTTTGTCTAACCTTCTCATTATTGAGAATGAGCTCGTGGCAGTAAGAGATAGCCTTAGATCATTCTTATTCATTAAAGAGGTGCTGGAAGGTTAGGTTTGACTGGAGAACAGTGATTAGCTTGGTTGCTGGGGCAACAGGGTTCTGTTGTAGGGATGGCATTAGTGTTAGGAGCTAGATTACCTTCCCAGGCCAGTGCTCCCCATCATTTGACAGCTTTTACATTCTTACCTCTAAATGGTCCTATTATTACTGTTGTTTGTACCAAAAATGTGGTCTATGAGGTCTTTCTTGAAGCATATTTTCCTCAGCGTGGCAGTTCTGAAATGATGCTTTTAAAGCTAAAAGGAGGAATGCCAAGGAAAATGTTGCTGCTTATGAAAACCACAATATGGGTGTGTATGAAAAAGTTGTGCTAAAGACCAGGGTTGTGCAAAGCTTTGAGTGCTGATTCAATTTGGAGATAAGAAGCAATAGAAACTCCAAATCTGAATCAAATCAGGAGACCAATAAAAAGGTCCAAATCAATTCAAAGCTCTCCAAATTGATTCAGAAAAGATTCGGAGAACTTTAGAGATTTGGCCTGCTCGCTGCTGCAGGGAGCTGGGCCCAGACTCTGTGCTGGTAAGTGGGGGGGGCAGGGGAGGGGAGGCTGGAGGAGGGGGGACAGAACCATGGGGGAACCCCCCCAAGGCCCCATCCCCTGCCTGCTCCCCCAGTCCCCCTAAGCTCTCCCCAACCCCCCACCCGCTCTCCCGGCCCCACCCCCCACATGGCTGCCCTGCCTGGCCCCAGATCTTTAAAAAAAAAAAAAGCTCCCCACTCACTGGCTGCTGCAGCATCCACTGGGGCTTCTAGAGGCTCATGACAGACCCCCCCCACACACACACAGTGTGAGGCAGTGTGGGGGGGGGAGCAGGGATTGGTGAGTCCAGGGCTGTGTTTTAAAAGGCAGGAGCTGGGGCTGGGTGGGGCAGCCATGGAGGAGGTATGGGGGATCATGAAAGAGCTCCCCACACAGCATGGGGCAGTGGGGGGGCAGCAGGGACTGCCTCACTGCCTGGCAGGATCTGGTGAGTGGGGCCAGGTGGGGCAGCCATGGGGGGGGTGAAAGAGTGGGCAGGGGGTGTGGCCTGTCCAATTTGGAGATCTGGCAATTCAGCAGTAGCTGAATCTCCAAATCAGATTAGGATGAATCGATTCAGGACAGTTATTTGAATCACCAAATCAAATCCATGTCCTCCTAATCAGCTGAATCCAAATCTGAAGTGAATACTAGCTGCTTCGCAAAGGCCTACTAAAGACTCCAGTCCTTTCTACAAAGAACAGGTGAAACTGAGGACTCTCTTGCATACTACTCATTTCCAGCCACCAACAGGTCTCAACCATGACCTATAACGGTTATCTCCGCTACTTCTGTTCTAGCCTTTGTTATTTTGCTTTACCAGAATGATGCAAATAGGTACTTACTACAGTGGTAATTTTTATGAAATGGGTTCTTCTTTATTTTCTTTTCCCCATCCTTTTATTTTATCTGATTGTAAGCATTTAGGGACATAAACATATCTTATATTTATTTGTAAAGTACTTAAAACTCTGGAAACTCCATTGAGGGGACCAAATAAACAATGCACAGTACCAACTCTGGGTCATTACAAGTTTGGATTTAAGCCAACAATTTATCAACAAAAGGATTCATTGCTTATTACCAATTTTTCTGAGCCATCTAGCCTGGCATGCTGTTGTTGCATGTAACAATAATAGGTGCAAACACAGCTGCTTCATCCAGGTCCCTTTTTAGGATACACTACTAGTTATTTAGATTTTTGCAAACAGCCAAGCTTAAAAATAAGATAAAACAAAACAAGGTACTTAAAGTCACAGAAAACTGGCATATTTCATGTATGTCTGATAAATGATTTAATAAATAAATGAACAATAATCTGTAGTTAGTGAACTGAACAGATTGTTTCTTATCATCCTCTCATACCTCATTATTATTTATAAACTGAAAGAGGAAAACCAGATTTACAGTTTTAATATTCAGTTTTTTTCTCAACTTTGAATGAAACAGTCTTTGAACTGAACAAGTTGGATAAACAGAAAAGAAACAAAATATTTTAAGCTGCTGTCAAAATCTGGTTTAAAACTTCAGCAAGCCCCAGTGCCAAGTGCTTAGCCAATTAATTCTACTAGTTAAGTGGTTTGAATTTTTTAAAATTTAGCAGTAGGTATCTATTGCTGGATTATTTATTTTAATGCATATACATATAATTGATTATTAATTTAGGTCTCAATATATATTCTCACAATTTATGCATGAAAATTTCACAGACTTATTTCTTAAAACAAAGTATTTGATCTAAATAAAAACAATCCTACTTTAAAAATACATATACATTCATTTTTAACAACCCAAAAATGCACTGGGATGTTCAGAGGAAAAATGAACATACTTTATTTTCTCACGTAAAACATTCACATTTTCTTCCAAACCAGCTGGGGGAAATACAGGTGCACATTATAAGCAAGAAATATGGATCACCGGGGCTTGGGTGATTTAGTGGCCACTCTGGCAGCCACAGCAATTACCACTGACACCACTCCCCCAGTGCCAAACCCCTTCAGCTAGCCAACATGGCCCCAGTGCACCAGGCGGGGCCCTGACACATGGCCCCAATCCCGACAGACCAAATTGGGCTGATCTGCGGCCTCAACCCCAGAGACCCCAGTCCTCAGGTACTTACCTATACTCCAAGATAAATCCAAGGTAAGTAACATTCCCACTTGTGGCCTTCCAAAAACAGGGTGTGTATTATATTCAGGGGCATGTTCTACATGAGAAAATACAGTATAGGTGTGGTTTATATACATGCTAAACAGCTCGTGTAGCTTTGTTACTTCTCAAAGTGCTATTCCTCACAACTATACTTGCCATTCTGAAAGCTGTGGTGTTTTTAGCCATAGCATAGCAGTAAACAAATACTTATGGTTCTTTAGTTTTTCATCCTACTTCTGTCATTTTTCTACAAAATGATGCCTGTGAAATTAGTCCTTAAAATGACACCTCACAGTAGGTTTCAAGAATGTAAAACACTTGCCAAAACAAAATAAACTGCTGTTTTTATTTCTGTAAAAAATAAAGCTCCTCAGTTCTAGGATTTGACAGACTTGGTTCTATCTGATATTAGGAGTTACGGGATTGTGAGGCATTTTTGCTCTTTTCATTTCTAAGTTCGCCTCATCCATTAGCTAATTCTTTAAAATAGATTCACTACATATGATGCAGGACAAAGGATGTAACAAAGGAAGACAGGAAAGCTTTCACTTTGAAAGATCTCTGAGTAATAGCTGACAGATGACAATGCATTCAAAACTGTAGTTGAAATAGTCAGATCATTTGTTACATTGTAGCAGATAAAATGACTCGCGTGGATCACAGTAATGCAATATTCATAGTGTCTCTGCAGGTCTCTGTTTTCTGTTATTAAAAATACATGCAATAAAGGTGTTGCTCAAGGCATATTCTATGTTATTTGTTAAAACGATATCCCGCTTCAGAGATGCCATTCATCCATTCAGCCCTCCCCCACTTTACAACTTGTTCTAAAAACCACTTTCCTTTTTACCTTATTTTTTCCAGCAGCCTGTGACAGTCTTCATGAAGGATATCATGTAAAAATAAACAGTATTGCTAGTGCCTACTCAAACCTTCTAAGCAAAACAAAGAAACTCAGAAAGAAATGCAAATATCTGCAATACAACACAGAAGTCCTGTAATAGTACTTGATTATAATTCAGTGATTTATGCAGACCAGGGCTCTCTAGCTCAGGGATGGGCAAAGTCTAGCCCGCAGGCTGGATCCAGTCAGCAGCGGACTCCATTTCCCAGCTGCCCCTGCACATAGCTGGGGCCGATCTCCATGGAGACCCCAGCCTGAAAGCTCAAGGTTGGAGTTGCCATGGAGATCAGGGGCAGCCCTGTTAGCAGGGCTTGCAGCAGAGCAGGGCAGGGGGCTGCTCCAGAGTCATTAGGAACTCTGATGGGGCAGCTTGCTTCAGAGGCTGGGCAGGGGCATGCAAGCAGGGGCTGCTGGGAAATAGAGTCCAGCTGCTGGCCAGTTTGGCCATTTTGTCCACCCTTGGTCTAGCTGGTGCTCTGTGGGCTGCATGCAGCCCATGATTAAATAGTGCCTTGGGCAGCTCCAAAATTCAGGAGGTGAAGGCACCTGGTGCTTGCCCACCTACCGCCTTATCAAATGACAAATTCAGGGACATTTTGTCACTGCTGGAGACTCAAATAGGTGGCACATGAAGATGGTGGGGGATGAGATGCAGTGCTGCACCAATATGGGTACTCTGGCAACCATGCCAACAAGCCAATATGGAGGCCGAGTTGTCCAGCCTGTGAGAAGCCTGAAAGGGCCAGTTAAGTCGGCCATGTATATTACATTTCTACTGGAAGAATCACTGCTCTCCCAGTAGAAATGACATGCTTCCTCTGAAGTGTCAGCATAGAAGATCTTCCTTGCAGGAAAAACTGACATGCAAGAATGAACACTTGTACACATCTCTCCCAGTGTGCTCCAGTAGAAGAATGGGAGAATAATTCTCCCTACCTCTTTCCCAGACTGGAAAAAACCCAGTTCAGGAAATGGTCTGGAGGCTTGGCAAAGCTGCTTTCCTCCCCTCCTGGACCAAATGGAGGTCTGGTGAAGTGTGGCAAAGTCTCCTACCCAATCCCCAGACTGGGGTTCTTGTCCTGAGGAGCAGCATTTAAAGTCTGCAAGGCCAGGAACCAGGGAGCTCTGCCTGGCACCAGTGCTGACTTGATGGACTTTAAAAGCACTGCCTTTGCCACTGCTGGGTGGTGCAGGCAGCATTTACAGCCCCTCAGGTTGGGAATGGGAGCAGAGTTCCAGAGGCTTTAAATTGTGCCTACACCACCACACTAGGTGGCACAAGTGGCACTTGCAAGATCAGTGTATCCAGCAACCATGGGGCCAGTGAAACCAGCTCTCCCTTCCCTGGTTCCTGACTGCAGGCTATAAAAACTATATGTGACACCCAGCTGAGTGGCACATGGAACCATTTAAAAGCCAGGAGGCTTACTTTTGATAACCTGCCCTCCTCATAGGCAGGGGAGAGGACAAGCTATCAAGTAATGGGCTCCCTTAAGGTAGGGGTGGCTCAGAGAGCAGCCTTTCAGTGCCTCCAGGCGGGAGAGCCCCCCTGTGTATCTCTTCAGGCAGGGGACTGGAACACAAGTCTGCCTCCTGAGTTATTTTTCTACTGGTAAGAATGTCAAAGAAATCCTTACCAGTAGAAATGAATGCCTTCCAGAGCCATTGCTACTGGAAACTGGATGTTGTCTGCATTAGAAGTGGAGTATTCTGCAAGTTGGGAGAAAAAACACGAGGAAAAATTCTCAGGAGATATCGCATCATATGCATTTCAGTTTTGGACTCAAGAAGCAGGCAACCAAAGAACTGACCAAAAGGGAAGGAGAGAATGGCTTAGAACTTCACAGCCAGAAACATCATTTGTGAATCTTAATAATTATAGTTATTTACAAGGCTTTGTAGAGCTGGAAGAGAAAAGAGGACCCTGTGCATAGTAGATAGGCACATAGCTGGTGTACATGAACATGCAGTTAGTCATGTAGCCTAGGACAGCCCAGAGTATAGGAAGTTAAGAAATTCCAATGCTGTGGTATGATAGGAAGAGGAGTAAGACCCCATGCATGGTAAATGCATTGGTACAGAGCTATAAGGTGGCAATACATTCTTATGCAATGCTGAGGTGGGTAAAAGTCGAAGGTATTAAAAGCATGTCATTAATGGCATGTGTGGGAGGGGTTCAGTGCACGCCCCTTGGTCCCAACCCCCCACATACATATATATCATTAAGGACAATGAAACAACAGCAGAGACACAAATCAGGACTTTCTATTCAGCACAGCTTGAGCTAAAATAGAACCTTTTTTAGCTGCACTAGCGTCAAGGCCTGTAATACACAGCTGTTTGTTCCCTTTCCACCCAGTGGAAGGAAGCGAAGCAGGTATGCACACATTAGTCAGCACATTACAGCAATCTAGCAAAAATACATACTACAGCCTATCATGCACATTTTCCCCTCTTCCCAGGTTTGCCATTTTTTATAGTCCTCTCAAAGAATTAAATATATTGCTTACAGAATATAAGAATTGGGTTAAACAAGAGTCAGGTTAGGTCTGAAACTTAAAACAAAGGTAGGGCAAATATTTCATAACAGGATATGGAACTGATATGGGGAGTCTGTGACAAAAAGTACACACCTAGCTGAAGAGTCTTGGACATCACATGTATTGGTTTGATGCAGGGATCCTCAACAAGGCACCCTGGGGTGTCTCGAGGTCCTTTCAAGATTGCTGCAGGGTGCCATGCAACTGTTGGGCAGGACAGCATGATTCACAAAATATAAATCAAGAGATCTCCAATAGGAATTCACATTGTTAAAAACATTCTGATGATTTGTGGTCTTTGAGTTCTACAATCATTTTATACTTTTTCTGTATTAAAAAAACAAGAGCAAGTTAAGAGCTGACATTTTCCAAGGAATTCTGAATCTAACAAGGGGGACTTAAGTCTAAAAACCTTAAGAACTACTAGTTTAACATGTAACTGCAAGTTGAACTAACACACTTTTTTAAATTTTAAAACTAATTTATATTGTGGGTAAAGTCAGGATGCATAGTGGCAGATCTAATATGCTAGGCCAACTAGCTCAAGTAGGGAGAATGAAAACAATATGAAAATAAATTTCCAAAATGTGGGTCCCTGACTTAAAGAGCACTCTGTCATTCTATCGAAACCTATTCTCACCACACTGCCTGATTAACCAGGAATTGTTGAGTTATGTATTGCTTTTAGGATTTATATTTTGGTTTTACCATGAAGTTCACTAATTAAAGATTTTCTGAGAGTTCTTTATCAACATTGATTTTGTAGTACAAACAATTAACAATAGAGAGAAAAATAAAACTGTCCACAATATTATTTACTTTAAATATCAGGATGAAGCAAGGACAATAATCTTCTTCTCATCACTCTAGGGCATTCTGAGATAATGCATTACAGTTGTGAAAGACTCCTGAGTTTTGCTTTGAAAGGTTAATGGGAATATTTTAAATTCGCCTCAATTCACGTGCATTCAAAAGTGCTGAATTTTGCTTTGATTTTCTGTTTAGGGTAATCTCAGCAGGGAACCAGAAACATTACAACCTCTGAACACCTTCAAACAGCTGCTACTTTAAAAGGAAACTTTCAGAGAAATTAATCTCTTGCAGTCCCGGCACCCATCTTATATTAGTTTACAGTGCAGAAATCCAAGGCTAGGTACAGATATTTAAGTTAGGGATAGAAATTACACATAAATTGGTATAAGTGGTATAAGAAACTGGTTCTAATCTGTAACACAACAGAAGTCCAGTGCATATAAACCGCTTTCGAAATGGCTGAAACTGGTTTAAGATAAACCTGGATGGCCACGGTCATTGTACTTGCACCTGTGCCGTTTCTGTCCAGGCAGGACCACTCAGCACCAAGGTCTGGGTTTGGCACTGTGGGGACTGGAGCTTTCAGGTTTCTTTCAATGAAAGCCAAGTCAAGGGGTGCCTATGGTGCGAGCGGTGCCTCCTGATGACCTCTCTCAGAGAACAGGCAAGGGAGCTACAGGAGGAGAGGCTCTGAAGCATCCTCCGCTATGAGGAGTTCATTGATTCAATGCCGGAGAAGACCTCCAGGACTGTGGAGGAAGAACTGTCAGAAGCAGCGCTAGAAAAGAGAGAGGACGTGGACTCCCAAGAGGGTGGAAGCTGGACGCTTGTGGCCTCTGGCAGCAAGTAGAGAACTTCACCTCCACCTGCAGCAGTTTGTCTGGAGATATGTAGATCAATACCTGGCTGCACAGGTGGTGTCGCCAGAAGGGATTTGTCTTCTTCAACCATGGGATGTTGTTCCAAGAAGGACTACTGGAAAGAGATGGGATCCACCTGATTAAGAGAGGGAAGAGCGTCTTCACAGACCAGCTTGCTAACCTGGTGAGGAGGGCTTTAAACTAAGTTCGCCCAGGGTATGGAAATAAAATCCCTGAGGTAAGTGGGAGACAAAGAATGGGAGTTCAGGGTCCTGAGGAAGGATGGAGAGTAGCAGAATAAGGACCCTGGACTTCAGGAAAACAGACTTTGACTCGCTCAAGGAATTCACAGGCAGGGTCCCCTGGGAAGCCAGTCAGAGAGAGGAGAGTCCAGGACAGCTGGCTATTGTTTAAAAAGTGCAGGGACTGAGAGTGCAGGAACAAACCATCCCAATGCACACGAAGACTAGCAAGTATGGTGGAAGACCAGCTTGACTTAGCAGGGAACTCTTCAGTAAAGTAAGTCACAAAAAAGGAAGCTTATAAGTGGAAACTTGAACAAATAAATAGGGAGAAGTATAAGAGCACTGTTTGGATATGCATGGATGAAGTCAGGAAGGCCAAAGCGTGATTGGAGTTGCAGCTAGCAAGGGATGTGAAAGGTAATAACAAGGGTTTCTACAAGTATGTCCGTAGCAAGAGGAGGATCAGGGAAAGTGTGGATCCCTAACTGAAAGGGGGAGGCACCTTGTGACAGAGGATGCAGAAAAGGCAGAAGTTCTCAATGCCTTCTTCACCTCAGTCTTCACAGGCAAGGTCTGCTCCAGAATACTGCACCAGGCAGCACAGTTTGCGGAAGTGGTGAGCACCCCACAGTGGTGAAAGAACAGGTTAGGGACCATTTAGAAAAGCTGGACATATACAAGTCCATGGGGATGGATGGGATGCACCTGAGGGGGCTGATGAGATTGCAGAGCCATTGGCCATCTTCTTTGAAAACTCATGATGACCAGAGGTCCTGGATACTTGGAAAAGTGCAAACATAGTGCCCATATTTAACAAAGGGAAAGAGGAGGATCCAGGGAATTAGACCAGTCAGCCTCACCTCAGTCCCTGAAAAATCATGGGGCAGCTCCTCAAGGAGTCTAAGCACTTGGAGAAGGTGATTAGGAACAGTCAGCATGGACTTACCAAGGACAAGTCACCAATTGGTTGCCTTTTATGATGAGGTGACTGACTCTGTGGATGTGGGGGGACCAGTGGATGTGATATACTTTGATTTTAGCAAGGCTTTTGATATGGGCTCCCATAATATTCTTGCAGGCAACCTAAGGAAGTATCAGCCGGATGAATGGACTGTAAGGTGGATAGAAAACTGGCTGAAGCATCAGTCTCAGGGGGTGGTGATCAATGGCTCGATGTCTAGTTGGCAGCCAGTATCAAGTGGAGTGCCCAGAGGTTGGTCCTGGAGCCAGTTTTGTTCAATGTTTTCATCAACAACCTGGAAGATGACATAGCGTGCACCCTCAGCCATACTGCAGATAACACCAAGCTGGGGAGAATAGTAGATATGCTGGAGAGTAGGACTAGGATTCAGACTGACCTAGACAAATTGGAGGATTGAGCCCAAAGATATCTCATGAGCTTCAACAAAAACAAGTGCAAAGTCCTACCCTTAGGACAGAATGATCCCGAGCATCAGTACAGGCCGGGGGCTGCCTGCCTCGGCAGTGGCTCTGCAGAAAAGGACCTGGGAGTTACAGGGGACAATAAGCTGAATATGAGCCAAAAATGTGCCCTTGTTACCAAGAAGAGGCTAATGGCATACTGGGGTGTACTGGTCGGAGCACTGCTACCAGGTCAAGGGAAGTGATTATTCCCCTCTATTCAGCACTGGTGAGGCTGCATCTGAAGTACTGTGTTCAGTTTTGGGTCCCCCACTACTGAAAGGATGTGGACAAATTGGAGAGGGGCCAGTGGAAGGGGCTGATGGACATGACTTCTGAAGAGAGGCTGAAGGAACTGGGCTTATTTAGTCTGGAGAGGAGGAAACTGAGAGTGGAACAGGTTACCCAGAGAGGTGGTGGAATCTCCATCTTTGAAGGTTTTTAAGACCCGGCTAGACAAAGCTTTTTCTGGGATTTCATAGACTTTAGGGCTGGAAGGGACCTCGAAGATCATCAAGTCCAGCCCCCTGCCCCAGGGGCAGGCAGTAAGCTAGGGTCAAATGATCCCAGCAAGATAATCATCCAAGTGTTTCTTGAATAAGTCCAGAGTAGGTGCCTGCACCACTTCTGGAGGAAGTCTATTCCATGTCTTGGGGGCTTGGACCATAAAGAATTTTTTTCTTATGTCCAACCTAAAATGTTCTTGTAGGAGTTTATGACAGTTGGTCCTTGTTTTTCCTTGGGGCGCTCTAGTGAACAGACTTTCTCCCAGATCCTGATGTACAGCCCTTATGTACTTATAAGCAGCCACCAGCTCAGCCCTGAGCCTGTATTTTTCCAGGCTGAAGAGTCCCATGACTCTCAGCCTCTTTTCATAAGGCCTGTTCTCTTGTCCCCTGATCATGTGCGTGGCTCTCCTCTGGACTCTCTCAAGCTTCTTGACATCCTTCTTGAATTGTGGAGCCCAGAATTGGATGCAGTACTCCAGCTGTAGCCTCACCAAAGCCGAGTCCAGTGGGAGGATAACATCCTGAGATTTATTTGAGAAGCATCTTGACATGCAAGCCAGAGTTTTGTTTGCTTTACCAGCTGTAACATCACATTGGTGGCTCACGTTCATTTTGTGGTCAATCATGACCCCCAAGTCTCTTTCAGCGGTGGTGCTAGCAAGTGTAGCACTGTTGAGCCTATAAGTATGCTGCAGGTCCCCCCCCGAAGGTGGAGTACCTATCAGTATTGAACGTCATCGGGTTTGTGTCCGCCAACTTACTAAGTTTATCCAAGTCAGCCTGGATCACTAGCCTGTCCTCAGATACAGACACTATGCCCCAAAGTGTCATTGGTGAACTTAGTGATGATCTGGTTGAGGATGATTCTGCTTTGAGCAGGGGGTTGGATTAGATGACCTTCTGATGTCCCTTCCAACCCTATGATTCTGTGACCTAGTATCAGACATAACTGATTTAGGTTAAATCCATTTATTGAACTTCTGTCCCAGATCTCCTCCAGATTCAAATTAATTCACAGTCCCCCAGCATCCCAGGATGCTTTGCACCTCCCCAACAACCTTGCCCCTCACAGGGTGGACAGGCTAGCGTTGGCCCAAGCTGTCACCTCTAGCCAAGCACAAAGGTGTGCTTTAGTGTCCCCTGACTTCTGGCCTGGGCCAGTGCCGGCATATGGCTGAACTTCTAAAATCAAAAGTGAATGTTTGTTCACTTTCTTATCATTTCAATTTATGCAGCTTAAACTAACCTGTAACAATTGAGTCAATTCAACCTCAGGCTTTTTGACTATCTGTACTTAGCCTTAAAAAGCCAGAGGCAGAACTGATCTAAATGATATGGTTTTCATTTGCCCTTGAGGGGGAGGAGGGAGGAGTGCAAATCTTAGACCAGGTTCTGCCAATTTCAAACCAGTCTATGTGTGCCAAACTTCTGTTCTAATATGGGTATAGATTGGTTTTGTGTGCTGAACTTCTGTTATGGGTTTAGACAAGTTTCCTGTCACTTACACTAGTAAAACTGTAATGTCTATACCTGGCCCAAGTAATCATATCCCATCAAGGGAACAAAACTACACTCTCCCCAAACTCACCTCAAATATTAGAAATGGAGGTGTGGGGGCCTCACTTCTGGCGTCTCAAAGAACACAGGACAGGGAAGCACCCCAGGGCTCCAGGTGGAAAATCAGATGTCCCGGTGAGGGCTGATCATGTCTCTTACCACCCTGGTAGAAGCACAGATGGCAGTGGAGGAGTGGCAGATGCAACTGATGCAACCTCAGCCACACTTTAGAAGCATGTACTTCATGCACATAGGCTGGCATGCCACAGCTTCCAGTATAATTGGAAGCCCAGCACCAGCTGGAAGAGAGAGCTGGCACAGTGAGGAGGCGGCTGACAGGAAACTGGAAACCCAGGCACTTGGAGGAGTGCCCAGCAGCGGGTGCCCAGGATTGGGAGCCATAGACAAGGCAGGAGACAGAAAAGACGACAGACCTCAAGGTGTGGGATGATATGACAGCGCCTGAGGGATTCAGACTGTGAGTTATGGAACTTTAATGGTTCCAAGTACTTTAAGCTCTTGATTATTGTTTCATTTTATTGGACTATTGGACAAAGAGAAGCCTCCTGTAAAAATATGTGCCTGAGACCTTCAGGTGGACCTGACTGCTCATCAGGTAATAGAGGATTTGTTTTTTTCCTTCTTCTCTAATACATGAGAGTGTCATGGAGTATACAGGTTATCTCCCTCCTTCTCATTTAGTGAGAGAAATATGAGAAAGACATTTCATTTCATAATCTTTCAGATATAATGAACCAAATGTTAACCTTAATTTCCTGTACACTCTATCAATCTAGGGCCTGTCAGTCATGTTTAGCTTGAAAGACAAACTTTTAAGGGACAATTTTGAATATGTTACTCAAAATTACAGTCAAAAGATATTGATTATCAATCACTGCATTAAGGCTGCATATTTACATGTAAAGGGTAGTGTTTAAACTTTAGTATTACCATAATGTGCTGACACAAGACATGTCTGGTATAAAACCTCAAGCATAACCCTTGGAATATGTTTGGCTCTTCATACCAAAACAAAATGAAACACACACTTAATTCTAGGGGTGTGCGAAGCTTTGGTCGCTGATTTGATTTGGAGGATTCCGATTCAGTGGCCTAATCTCCAAACTGAATCAGGAGACCCATTAATCTCTCTGAATCAGATTAGAAGCCTCCAAATCAGTTCAGAGAGATTCAACGATTCGGCCATAGATACAGCTTTATATGTTTTTTTCTACATACCTCGAGGTACCAGGCATGGCTCGTGAATGCTGAGATGCTGGGGTGGATGAAGCATCCCACAGGAGTGCAGGGGCGGAGGGGAAGAGACTCAGCGGTGGACTCAGACTCAGTGGCAGACCGTGCACTCAGCGGCGGACCCAGAAATGCCTACCACAGAGAGTGCAAGGGATCCCCCCACCTTCCCCCCAGCTCGGCAACTGGTGTCTCCTGGGTCTGGGGGGGCACCTGGGGTCCGCCTGTGGCCAACTGCTGAGCCATGGGGTGTGGAGGGGGGTCCCCATGTGCTTGGCGGTGGACCTGGAAATGGACTGGAACTACTTCCAGTGCGCTTCTGTGTCCACCACTGAGTGCACGAGGGACCCCTCTGCTCTCTCATGGGACACTCCATTTGCCCCACCATCTCAGCATTCATGAACTGTGCCTGGTACCTCAAGGTACCTAGAAAAAACATATAAATCTGTGCCTACGGCTGAATCGCTGAGTTTCTGAATCAGAATCAAATCTCCAGATTCAGATCAATAGAACTTGAACAGTGATCTGAATCAGTGAATCAAATCACTGCCCCCCAAATCGAGCCAAATCCGAATTGGATACTGCCTGCTTCACACACCCCTGCTGAATACCCTCCTCGGTAGCCACTACATACAAGGAACTCACATTCATTTTAATAGAGACTTTGATTTTCAATAGGTTATTACAGGTCTTTCTTCCCAGTTCCTGTGTCTGCCTGTTAGAATCTTTCCCTCAGTGTCACTGCGTTTCTGCCTAAGATGTTTCCTCTTAATTAATTTTAGAAGGTTGTTGATGAGCAAGTGTGATGAGGTGTCTTTGTGGTACACCTCTATACTGTTTATGTGGGAATAAGGCTATTGAGCATGGGTCTCCTACATGGCAGTAAAGACTGAACACAAGCTGCAGTCCACTTAATTATCCACATTCCTCTATCTAGTAGGATAGGAAGCTTTATCAGGCACAAGTTTTGGAGGCTGTACAGATTATTCTTACCTGCTCAAAGCCTTGGTTAATAGAGCTTCCTCTAGTCAGTCAGTCACTTTTATAGCAATGGCTGTTGAATTTAAGCTGTTCTAAAAACCCACATACTGGCAATAATTCTTCTTTCCCCTGAATTTTTTATATTCTCATAAAAATAGTTTGAGAAATATTTTTAATAAATTCAAATGCCACAAGACACTGGTGTCAACTTGATGAGCGAAGGATGATGCGTGTCTTTTGTGGCATCGAGTGAAGTTGCTATGGTAATGACTCATTGCAAAATATCAGAATAATTGCTTTGGGACACTTGCACTGAATGTTTTGGCACTGACTCACTCCCAGCTAGTCCAACACATGAAGAGGGGAGTGTTCACAGTTTAAACTCAGTACTGTCCAAGATCTTTTTAAATATCTAGGGTCTCCGTATTTATCCTCAGGCCTGCTTTCTGTCTTCTTCCTACTTGCCACTTCTAGAACTACACAGTGGTTGAGTTTCCAATCTGGGAAATGGATGGGAAGGAGAAAATTAGAATTAGCCTTGAATATTCTCAATAATATTTTGTGTATTCTTGAAAATCCACAAGGCACAAAATGCCTTTCATTTATCATTTTCTAATTGCTACTATTTTATTAGCTAGATGTTCTTGTAGACAAGGTATGCAGCAATGTCTACTAAGTAATGGAGTTGCATTACTAAAATATTTTCACATTAGCAAGTCATCTATACCATCTTAAGCATGGATGGTCTTGTCATCTTGATGGACTGTACTCCTTGAATGGATAGGCATATACACACAGCGACAGTGAAGTTCAGAGATGCTACTCCTATCTGAAACAGCTCCCCGTTCTGTCACTTTACTTAAACTGAGTAGCAGTTTATTTTACTGCTAGTTTCACTGATTCCAGTGGAACTAATGAGGGAGCAAAGTGCTACTCCACATGAGTAAAGCTGGCAAAAATGGGTCTTATAAAACTAGTAATTTCCTAATGAAATACCAGCACCACTTGGAACTGAACTAATGAGATGCCTAGTCTGTATTTCCTCTGTACCATGCAAGGAAAGGAATAGAGATTATCTTTGTTTAGTGACATTTATTGTGATGATTTATCATGATGTGCCACAAATCAAGTTCTCATAGGTAATAAGTGCCATTAGTAAGCCATACACTTAGTATTCAAGGATACTGAAAGAGGCAAGTACATTTTGTGATCACAGAGAAAGTGGAATGATAGAATCAGGAAGGATCTGGATTGCTGACTCTGTCTGACAACAGGCTTAAGCTTGGCTTTTTTAAGGTAAAACTTCCATTAAAGATGACAGAAATTTTGATTGAAGGAGGACTGCAGGAAAGGTTCCATATAGTTGCTTCTTTTCTCTCTCATTTTTGTTTCCATGGTTCTCTGTTTATTCCCACATAATCCCATGGTTCTCTATTTAGTCCCATTTATCATGCTTCACATCAGCTAGGGTGACATCCTGGCCCCCAAAGTCAAAAGGGAAAAAATTCCATTGACTTCAGTTGAGCTCGAATTTCACACAATGGATCATTGGTGCAGAATATGCATAACATATAGCTACCACATTCAAAGGCCAGATCCTCAGTGGGTCCAAATCAGCATAGGTCTAGTCAAGTCAATGCCGCTATGCTCCTTTATAGAAGGCTAGGATCCAGCTCCAAGGCTAATGCTTGGATCTTTAGACAGCATTCCCAATATATCTCTAAAACATCTGCACATTGAATCTCTGGGCTCAGACCTGGTATCTCAGATGGAGACTTTCTTTCACTTAACTGAATATTAATTTTCTTCAGAACATTTTTCACAAATTACCTTTTTTTAACAAAAGTCTAAAAGATAAACCTGAATTTTGTCAAAGCACCCATGGCAATACTTTTTAAATATCGCAAACTATGTACTTTTTAAACATCTCAAACTACGTACTGCACTAGTAATCAAGTTACCATAATGCTAGTTGTACATTAAACCTTTTCTTGCATCCATTTAAGTATTAGATTAATGCTGCTTTGCAGTGCTGAACTGGAAAAACAGTGATGGGTAAAATGAAGAATTCAAGAGATGTGAACCACATGGAATAATTTTTTAGCAACTATTTTGCTTTATAATTTAGAAAAAAAACCCCAAGTATTTCTTCCATACCAGCAAACAGCTGAGGTCTCATACATTTTGTAATGCTGTAAATACAAACAGGAGAAATGGCTAGGCCTACTGAATAGGTTAGAGATAGACTATACTGTTCTACTTCACCAAGAGATTTGTAAAGGAAGACTATATGCTGATCAATGGTGAACTGTATCCTACTACACTATTCAGTATATTCCTTCCTTTTCTTGATCACTTTCTGAAAAGTGTGTTAGAAATATTATTAAAAATGCATTATCAATAGCAGATTTAGGGAAAAAAAAAAAAACACAGCTGCTACCCCTCCTTGTCTCCTTCATGGGAGAGGGAAGGGGGGGGTTGGAAATTGATGGGAAAAACCACCAAAAGCCCTTTGTACTAAGGTATCACTCCCTCTCTGTCCTGCAAATTTACTATCTCTTTGTTACACTAAATCACACTTTCTTTCATGACCCCACATTCCTAAGGCTAAGATAAGAGCAAATGCCATTTTTGCCTTCAGGTTGAACCTTGAGTAACCTTGGGTCCCATCTACGCACGCGTGATAGCCTAATGCATATTAAGCCTACCCGCCCCGCATACTTAAGTAGTTAATTATAATGCACATGGGACGTATGAAGCGACATGTTTACATATATGTTTGTATGAACCGGAAATGAGTTGTAAAAATTCCTCCTTCTACACACGTGGTCAGGAGAGGGGGGATAAAAGCCTGCTAATGATTGTGCTCGGGGGCAGAGGGATTTGATCTTTTGTCTTCTCCCTCTGACCCTATTTGCAAATATATATCTTTTGTGTTGCTAATAAAGTGTGTCTGTAGCTGAAAGTTTTTTTCCACCTCCCGAGAAACGAACCACGATTTTTTTTAATTCAACAAGTGCATGGATCTTCATTTCCCTCAATTTCATCTTTCCATCCCAGATGCCAACAATAGTTAAAGAAAAGCCATCGGCGCACACTACTGGGTACTGGTCCTAATGCACAATGGAATGCACAGACATCCTTAACAGCATTTAAACCCCCCTGAAGAAGATACAGCTCATCTGAGAATGGCCGAATTGCGTGGCTATCTAGCAGCTTTATGATACCTTGAAGGTGATTTTGGCTGCATTTCTGTGTAAGGATCCCTCTGTATTTGATTATTTTGATTATTTTGGTGAGACGTAATTAATCTACCATTAGTAATTATGATGTAGATGCTCCCCTATATCAAGCTCAGTGCCGTTTCTTTGACAGTCATATTACACCAGACACATTTTATCATAGTTCATCAGTACACACTAGTGAGACCCACAACCTGGATCCTAAATCTCTGACAAGTCTGTTGCTAGGTTTTGCAGCTCCATACAGAAGCAAATTAGACACTGTCCACTAAATGTGGATAAAGCAAATGAGATATGATTCCAAGGTATCACACGTTTTTGTATTTAAAAAGCAGAGCTCTCCACAGAAATTTTTGGGGAGTGGAAGAAGTGGGAGATACAACTGGATGGAGCAGTTTTGCATTTCAGCTCATACAAAGGAACTGGCAGCAACATGGAAAACCTAAGGCTTTGTAAAGTTTGGGATTCTTTTCTTCCCTTGTTATCTTGGGTAGTGTCAGAGGAAAACTTGACTCTGTGCTAGAGAGGCCTGAATATTTCATTCCCCATGCCTCCTCCTTTAAATAACATGCAAGTCCCCTACTGCATGTTGTCCCAATTGTGATGTTTCTGCTAAAATAGCCAGCAAATGTGACACGCAAGCTAATCATATTAATCTCCATCTTACCTGATGAATGGAAGGAGCTTACACTGCCCAGACCTGCAGTATTAGACTGTTCTCTACAGTCAGTTCACATTTTGAAGATCACCTCTGCAACTACAAGTGAATTTACAGCTTTGAGCCAACAGCTAAGTTTTGAAGCACAATTATGTAGCAGCTTTTCAAAAGGAGCCATCAGAAAATGATTGCTGATTCACATAGGAAGATAAAGTAAATATAGGACCTGGCACATTATTAAATATTATACTGCATTTTGATTCAGCACAACAATGTAATTAAATAGATTCTTTTCAAACTACTTTTTTTTCTTCAAATTAGCACTCATAAGTAGGGACCTACTTTATTTGTGATTTCACAGAAATCATGAAATCCTCAATTGTCTGTGAAATTAACTTAAAAAAAACTTAATAAAATAAAATTCTGGCTCCCCAGTGGGAACCAGCAGTCCTTGCTGCCTCACAGCCTTCCTAGGAGGAGAATGTGCCAGCTGGCAGGGTGTCCCTCCCCAGGGCCTCTCTGCCAATCAGCAGTGAGGGGCAGGGCTGCATAAAGGGAAGCCAACAGCCAAAATAGTGGCCACCCCCTCATCCCACCTCCCCCTGGGTCCTTTCTGCCAATCAGGGCCTATGGGCAGTGTAACTGGGAAATGTCTGCAAAAGTCAGCTCTTCATGCCGTGACCAAGACATGAAAATTATATTGTCTCACTGCAAATTAAGTAGGTCTTTAATCATAACTTTCTATTGTAAAGCATGACTGTTTTGATTGCCTTATTATTTCTCTCTTGATCTCCTGACCTTCCATTTTTCTCATAGGATTGAAAAATGCAGGGAAGAAAAATAAATCCAAAATTAATCCAAAAGAATATTTAGTAATTTAACAGATTTCATAGATATTAGGGCTGGAAGGGACCTTGGAAGATCATCGAGTCCAGCCCCCTGCCCCAGGGGCAGGAAGTCAGCTGGGGTTACAGGATGCCAGCAAGATAAACGTCCAATTGACTCTTAAAGGAGTCCAAAGTAGGCGCTTGCACCACCTCTTGCAGCAGTCTATTCCAGGCCTTGGGGGTTTGGACTGTAAAGGAGTTCTTCTTTATGTCCAGCCTGAAACGGCCTTGGAGGAATTTCTTTCTATTTGACCTTGTTATCCCATGGGGTGCTTTGGTAAACAGGCATTCCCCCAGATCCTGCTGTACACCCCTTATATACTGATAGGCATCCACTGGGTCCCCCTGAGCCTGCGCTTTTCCAGGATGAAGAGTCCCATAGCTCTCAGCCTCTCATCATAAGGCCTGTTTTCCTGCCCTCTGATCATGTGCCTGGCTCTCCTCTGGACTCTCTCAAGGTTCTCCACATCGTTTTTAAATTGTCAAGCACAGAATTGGATACAGTACCCCAGCTGTGGCCTCACCAAGTCTGAGTAAAGTGGGAGGATGATATCCTGGGATTTGCTACAGAAGCATCTATGGATGCAAGCCAGAGTTTTGCTCGCTTTGCCAGCTGCATCATCACATTGGTAGCTTATATTCATCTTGTGGTCAATCATGACCCCCAAGTCCCTTTTGGCCGTGTTGCTAGCAAGCATAGCACTATCGCGCCTATAAGCATGCTGTGGGTTTTTCTTCCCAAGGTGGAGTACATTACATTTTTCAGTGTTGAAGGCCATCAGGCTTTCATCCACCCGTTTTCCGAGCCTGTCAAGGTTGGCTTGGATTACCATCCTGTCCTCGGGTGTGGACGCTTTACCCCAAGGTTTGCTATTTTCAGCAAACTTGGACAGTCCACTTCTGGCACCAATGTCCACATCATAAATGAAGATGTTGAAAAGAACAGGCACAAGGATGGAGCCTTGGGGAACCCCATTGGTCATGGCACACCACAATAACTTCTGTCAACTACCACTCTTTGGGTCTGACCTTAAAGCCAAATCCCCAGCCAGCAGACTGTGATGTAGCCGAGGCCACAGTTGGCCAGTTTTTCTATAAGACAATCATACGATACCAGATTGAAAGCTTTTTTAAAGTAGAGATATCTGATGTCAATCTCTTTTTCCTTGTCCAGGTGATATGTCACCTGGTTGTAGAAGGAGATGAGATTGGTCAGGCAAGACCTAAAATCCATTCTGGTTATCCATCAGGAAATTGCCTTCAGCTACTTTGTCAAGAATGGTCTCTTTGATTTTCTTCAAGATCTTCCCCAGGATAGAGGAGAGGCTGATGGACCTGTAGCTCCCCAGATCTACTTTCCTTCCTTCTCAAAGATAGGCACCACAGTGACCTTCTTCCACTCTTTGGGCACTTTGCCTGAGCACCACAAGTTCTCGAAGATCCGTGCCAGTGGCAGAGCTATGATGCTTGCCAACTCCTTAAATACCCTGGGGTGTAAGCTGTCTGGGCCAGCTGACTTGAAGGTGTCTAGCCTCTCAAGGTGTTCCTTCACATAGTCAACACTGATGAAGGGTAACAGTTCTCCCTCGCTCTGGCCGTCCCATACCATATTGAGCAGGACTGTCCCTTGGGGCTGGTGAAAAACTGGCGCAAAATTCTCCGTTAAGCAGGCTGGCTTTTTCCTGGGCGTCGGTTGTCAGTTGAACAATATGGCTTAGCTGGGGTCCAGCGTTACCCTTGCTTTTCCTCTGGCTCCTAGAAAAGGACTTTTTATTGTCCTTGATATGTGTAGCCAGCTGGAGTTCAGTTGCAGCCTTGGCTTTCCTGGTTCACTCCCTACAGGTCCGGACCAATGCAGAGTACTCCTCCTTTGGGGTGGATCTAGCCTTCCATCCTTTATAGGTCTTTCTTTTTAGATGCAGGAGATCCACTAGTTCCCTGCCGTGCCAAGAGGGCTGCTGTGCCCTTTTGCTGCCTTTCCTCCGAGATGGGATAGATATTGCTTGAGCTTTCAGGATCGCTCCCTTAAGGAGCAACCGCTCTTCTTCCCCTCCCCTTTGGGTTGTGGTCCCTTAGGGCCTCACTAACAAGCCTCCTGAGCTTGTCAAAGTCAGCTTTCCTGAAGTCAAGGACTTCCGCTTTGCTGACTGACTTCCCTGCTTTATGGTGGATGGTGAAGGTGACCAGCTCATGGTCTCTGTCTCCTAACTTCCCTTCTATCATTAGGCTGCTCATTAAGTCATCCCCAGTTGCCAGTACTAGGTCAAGCAGCGCTTTGCCTCTCATTGGTCCATAGACTTCTTGAGTCAGATATAACTCATCCATGCACATGAGGAAGCTTTGCGACCGTTTGGATGTGGCTGAGTGCTCTTCCCACGAGATGTCAGGGTAGTTGAAATCTCCCATGACAACCATGCACCAGGAGCATGCATCCTTAGCTAGTTCCCTGGCAAATTCCTGGTAAAGCTGTTGATCCTGGCTAGGAGGTCTGTAGTAGACTCCCACCATGGTGTCCCCTGTGCCTTGTTCACCACGGATTTTGACCCAGAGAGTCTCCTGGACTGGACTAAACACCTCCTAAGTTTGTTTTTTTTAAGGTCTAATAAAACACGTGGCAGGCAACTTTATCACAACTGCAGCCGGAACCTCTTGAGGTAAGGAGGCCCAGTGGCTTTTTCGGAACAACATCAAACTCGAAGCACTGGCAACGCAGGAAAAGAGTCTCTGAGCCAACATTGGGGAATACCTATTGTGTGTGTGACCAAACACAACTTCAGCATAAGTTCAGTGCTGAACAGTTTGGTTCTATTGGGACCTAGGTGATTATGTGTATATGCAGCCACCAAAACATGGGCTTCTGTAAGACCTCATTAGCAAAAACTAAGATGCCAGGAAAATAGCTTAGATACTGACAGAATTAAGTGAGGAACTAGAGAGCTTCCATATCATCTAAAAGTTCAACATTAGGCATTTCAAGCAGTTTTGAGGTGCCTATCTCCCTCTTGTAAATTTTGTCTTATGTACAGCTATCAGCACATCATTGACCCTTGCCCCCTGTGCTCCATAGTGCAGTCATGGAGATTAAAGCTTCTAGCTGTGCAGGTGCCCTATACAGAAGTTCCTCATGCTAGGTAAGTACTAAATCCTTAAATGTTGTGATTAGTGGTGAACCTCAGTGGTTTTCCTGTCAGAAAGATAAAGCCAGATGAGCTAAGTCTTTGGAAGCCATTTCAGGGGCATAAAATTTTCTGCATGTTTTTACAAATACAGTAAAATTCCCTTGTCAGTAGCAATGCTTCCTACAGCACTAAGTATGACCACAGAGGAATTACTAAATTGCTGGCAAGTAAAAGGGACTGGTAAGTTTTGTTACAGTCAGCTAGTGCTGCCTTCCAATTTCTGAAGACAGATTATCACTGTAAGTCTTCCATGACACTCTGGGGATAGTTGTGCCTCATTTGAAAAGAGAGGCAGTTTGTATGCCACGCTGTACTGGATCCAGGTAACTAGAATTCTTTTTGCCATAAAAAAGAGAGGTAATTAGAGTAGGCTTCTTTCAAAATTATATGAAATAGTGAAATCATTTTACAAACATATGTACTAATATAGCCATCCCTGTGTCTGATAATACATTCACTAATCCATGCCACTCAGTACTGTGATTTATTTCTCCCTGAATTGGAACCTATCCTGAAAATATATAATTAAGCTAGTTTGACAGGCGTATTCAATGAGCCTAATGAACTGGAAACATTTTCATGCTGAATATTAGAACACTGCTAAAATAATGTGCAGTCTATCACAAACCGTACAGTGGACACAAGATGACTATTGGATCATAATATGATACTTAAGAGAACTTCCTGAGAGGCAGATGCCTGCTTTGTTTCTTGAACTTCAAGAAGAGAGCAAATATTTAACTGTAAGAACTGGCTGGAACATTTTAACCAGATTTCATTTTGATGAAATATCCAGTTGTGTCAAAACTGAAACTTTTCTTGGAAACAAAAATTGGTGTGGCAATGTGGGGGTGAGGAGGAGGAGGAGACTGACATTGTTAATCTGCCAGATTTGGGGCAATCTGAGATAAAGAACTGCTCTGTCAGGCAGAGATTGGACTCAAATCCAAAACTCATGTTTAGAAGTCTACCTGACTTAAGGAGGTGGCTGGCTGATTTCACAGGGAGATTGTCGGGTTGGCTGCCATATTCATGGGCCAATCACAACAGGCTCTCCCATGCCTCCGATTGGCTGAGGGGCCCCGGTTGTCACACCTCTCATGTCTGATTGGCTGTAAGGGTGGAGAGGGGCAGGGCTACTTGACAAGCAGCCCTCTCAGGCAATCAATGGTAAGGGGAGGGGGCAGCAACAATCTTGGGCTGCTCTTCACGTGGGAAGCCCCTGCACTCCCTTTTTCCCACAGTAGACTATGAAGACCTCTGGCTTCCTTTTTTTTTGATTTTGTGGGCATTGCCTGGGCAATGCCAGATTTTTGGTTTCTGCACAATCCATGAAATCGCAATTTCAGAAGGTCCCTGCTCATGTTCCATGCAGGTGCTCTATCCACCAGGCTACATATATCTATGCATATGCTTTCACGAGTATATTGAATGAAAACATTCTGAAATCTCAGAAGCTGCCACAAAGCAGTTGTCCTCTGGTTACTCTTTTTAGCTACATACAGGCCACCTTGGTTCCTGTCCATTTTTAAAGCTTTTTTGATGAAAGACAAAATAAGAAACATGTGTGCCTGGCAGAGAGACACTCCACTGCTGACCTCAGGATTGCTGTTCTACCTGCTTCCTCCAGAGCACCCTCACTACCTCACCTGCACATTACATTTAGATCGACCTAACCAAGGTTAGGTCGATCTAAATGTCACAGCATGCAAGAACTCACAGGGCTTAGGTCACTCTCAAAATGGCCTGATCTAAAGTTAGTTCACCTCAGAGGTGAACTAGCTTTAGATCAGTGGTGCTCAAATTTCTTGCCCCACAGAACTGGTGGGTGGTGGCTGATCCAGCTATATGCAGGGGAGCAGGAGGCAGCTCAGGCCCTGTTTGGCCTGATGGGGAGGGGGCATGACCCAACCCCAACCTGGTCATACAGAGGGAAGGGGGCTTGGTCTGGCCCCAATCTGGCTGTGCAGTGCTTGGGGATTTGACAACACAGGAGTGGTAGCACTATTAATTGCCACTGCTCCCCTGCTGCCAAATCTCCTGACCCACGGGGAGCCCTGCAGGCTAGATGCCATGGCTCTGTGGACCAGCCCTGACCCATGGGCCAGGATTTGAACACCCTAGCTTTAGATCAACAAAAGGTTAACCTCTAAACTTGAGCTGGATCCTGCAAACACTTGTTCGCACTCTTGAGGCATGCAGAATAGGTGTGTGTGTATGGCTTTCTTCTAAACCACAGCCTCAGGAGCTACATGGAGCAAATACAGCTATACCTGAGAGGCCCAGGAACATTAAATATTAAGGAGAATTACTGGTACAAAGGAAATCCAGATTAGGACACTTGAGTACTATGAACTGTAATATGGTATCAATAGTTCTTATTAAGAGAGTTAGTGACAACTGCATTCCTTTTGAGCAGTGGAAGTTAGAGGGCGTTGTCTTCTCAAACATGAATATTACCGCAGTGCAAAACAACCATATTTTATTATACCAAAATTGAATTAAAAAAATCTCCTTCCTCTGTCCTATTTGAGTACAGATATCTTGCCCTGTTCCAATTCTGTGGCCATTTTCAACTTTTACTATAATTCCTCTGGATTTACACCAACATAGCTAGGATTAGAGTGTGAACAGTAAGAACAGCCCAGGTTTTGGGCAGGTGGGAGAGAGAGAGAATACTCCGCAAAGACTCTGAGATTGGATAGTGTGAAAATAGTTAAATCATTTGCACAAGAGCTGATAAAAATATTCAAAATGGTGTGTATAAACACATCCATCATTGGAGGCCAACCTTTCTGGCAGGCATGCCACAAATTAAGCCCTGTACCCTCTGTGAGGTACCACTTTAATTTTCTTCCCTGGCCTGATTGCCACTGCTTTCTGCTTCCCACCCAAGCTGCTGCTCAGTTTTCTGCTCCCTACCCCCATCTGCCACTGTGCTGCCTGCTGCCACCCCACTCTGCTATGGGGTTCTCAATCCCCAGGCCATGGCCTGGTGCTGGGCTGTGGCAGGTTGGCTGCTGGTCCACCGCAGGGTCAGCTGCCACACCAGAAGTGGCTGACTGGTAAAACATGGCCTCCCAGAGCCAGGTGAAGAGGCTGCAGATCCTTCTGCAGGGCCTGTGGCGGTTCAGTGTTTGATCCATCCATCCCCACCACTCAGGGGGTGGATGTATTCTTACCTCTTCTGGCTGGAAATTCTGGCCATGGTTGACTATGACTGCGGGGCCACGGTTTGCTGGGCCATGGCCACTTTCAGGCTGCAGTTTGACAGGCCACGGCATAAAAACTTTGAAAACCTCTGTGCTATGTGCCACACACAGAGGCTGACTGTGCCACTTATGGCATGTATATATGCTATATGAATATGTTACCCCTGGTATATGCTATATGAACCTTTGAATTTACATGGTAGTTATTAGGGCTGTGCAAAGCTTTGGTTGCCGATTCAGTTCAGAGGAGATTTGGCCTAATTTGGCGGCTGAATCTGAATCAAATCGGGAGACCCATTAATCTCTCCAACTCTAATTGGAAGCCTCTGATTCGATTCAGAGAGATTTGACGATTTGGCCATAGATACAGCTTTATATTTTTTTCTATGTACCTCAAGGTACTGGGTGCAACTCATGACCACTGAGATGGTGGGGTGGATGGAACATCCCATGGGAGCGCAGAGGAGTCCCTTGCATGCTTGATGGCAGACCTGGAAGCGGACCAGAAGTACTGCCAGGTCTGCCGTGGAGCATGTGGGGGACCCCCTTGACCTCTGGCTCAGCAACTGGTGCCTCCTGGGTCTGGAGGGGGCACCCAGGGTCCCCCTCTGGCCAATCACCGAGCCAGGGGGCTGTGGAGGAGGAGGGGGGGCTGTCCCCCGCACTCCCGTGGGACACTTCGTCCACACCACCATCTCAGCGTTTACGAGTCACACCTGGTACCTTGAGGTACGTAGAAAAAACATATAAAGCTGTGTCTACGGCTGAATTGCGGATTCTCCAAATCAGAATCGAATCTTCAGATTCAGATTCGGCCGAATCAAATTGAGACAGTGATCTGAATCAGCGAATTGAATCACTGTCTCCCAAATCGGGCTGAATCTGAATCAAATACTGCCAGCTTCACACACCCCTACTAGTTATTGCCACTAATTGTTTATAACAGAATGTGAAAATAGAAGGTATGAATTCTTCTGCCTTTTCTCTCAACATTTCCACCCTTCCAAAAGCAAGCTTTATAAGAAATCTCATGAGAGCTTAACTGCTTATTTCCAAACTAATTCTGCAGCCCCAAGAGATGTATCCAGAATTGTGCATATATACTGATGGAATCAGCTGATATTTTCCTATGGCTTACATAAATCTTACTTATAATGCTGCTGTACATACATGCACATTTCATAGAGTCTGACTACAAGAAATATAAACTTCTAAAATATAGTATTAGTGCTCACTTAACATAATATAATCCACCTACATAAAACTGCATTTTAATAAAAGCATAACGATTCCATAAAAGTTTTTATGGTGGCAAAAAGGTGATGTCTGTTTCTACTCTAAGTGTAACACAAGGCATTGGTGTCATGGTTTAGGACCTAGTTACCTGAGAGATGGCCACTCTTCTTGTCCCATTTGGACACAAATCAATAATCAGTGGTGCTCAAACAAAAGGGGTCTCATACTCCAAAGAGAAGGAACTTCTGCTAGAGCATTTTCAAGGAGTCTGGCTTTGCAACTCATTTTTCTACCATAGCCCTTCAGCTCTATTAACCTTCCAGACACACAGCAATGTTTTACCTTCCCCACTCACATTTTGGGGCTGAGAGTCTCAGGATTAGAAAGGTTTGTAATAACTGTATCATTAATAAATTAAATATATAAATATACTTTTCTGATGGTATCTATTTATGTAGCAAATTGTATTGTGTGTACTCCATACAAACATTTATGTTTTGAGCATTCTGGACTTGTTTTTATGAACCTAGATAAATAAAGTACTTTCCTGATTTAAACAGAAATAGATCACTTTATTCACCAGTCAAATGCACTTACCACTGGGGTGAAATACATTAGCATCTGTTTAATACTGTACAGCAACACTACCCAACAATGTAGGGCAAGCAGCAAAAAAAACGCTTTATCCACTTAAAACTGCAGATGGAATGTAAGTGGGCAGAATGTAATTATCCACATTGGAATCTGGCCAGGACAACAGATTTAAACACCACTGCTGACACAGAAAGTGCCTTGGGAACATTAAATATCACAAGTGGTCAGGACCTCCATTTTACATATTACTCAATAATCAGCACCTCCAGTGACTCAACACCCCCTAACTCCATGCTGAGGCACTGTATATCATTAGCACAGACAGGAGAGTACAAATGACTTTCCTTGAGCTCTTTGCAGAAGGTCCTGCCTCTAACCACTGTCTCAACCCAGTGATGTACTTAGTTTGTGAGATCACAGGATGATAAACAAATGCTAGGTTTGCTGTATGTAAGGAGGCCTCCAAAGGGAAAATGGAGAAGGCTGAGACAGACTTTTGTCTGAGGCCTTGTTCCTTAACCCAAGGTTTCTCAACCAGTGGGACATGTCCCACTTGTGGGAATCGAGGGTCGTGTAGGTGGGATTTCAACTCATTGCCCGGTTGAAAAAAATCAGTTGTTTGCACTTCAAGTAGATAAATCAACAGGTATCTCGAACAGTGCAATTTTGTGGTTTGGTTTTTTTAAATCATGGTGGGAGCAGGGGTTGTTGACAAAATGGTTGGCAGGACATAAGGTGCAAAACACTGAGAACCACTGCCTTAACCCACCACTAGCATATAGTCACTGCAGCATGTACAGTAACTCACTGTTCAGATAGCCATGTACTTAAAAAAGGTAGTTAAAAGGAGTTAAATCCTTTCTCTGGTTATATACATATGTTCACTGCACCTGGTCTAGGTTTAGGATGCTGACTTTAAGCTTATTGCTGCGAGGAGAAGCATGGGCAGCCTGAGGTAAGAAGACTGGGCACGCCATTTTTTGGACAATTTAACCCTCAGGAACGCCTGCAAAAGTGGACATTTAGATCAACCTAACCCTGATTAGGTTAATCTAATTGTAACACTTACATGTATCCTCACTGACTGTTCTGTCTCCTCTTTCTTTAATCCAGACCCTGAGCACAGATACTTGTGTTGAAGCACATACCCCTCTGCACAAACCACGGCAGCCATTTTTGTGTCTCTACGAGGAGCAGGATTTGCTCTATAATATAAAGAAGATTTTGTGAATGTTCAGCTTCATCAACAGACACACAGGGCAGTTCCTGGGTACAAACAGAAGAGCAGCTCCCTATTGCAATTCACAGCGCTTTGCAGGAAGCACTATGAATTGCAATGATCCTCTGGACCCAGCAGAAGTTTGCTGTTGGGTCCAGGATTTGGGGATTCCAGGTGCTTGCTGCAAGCCTGAAGCCTGGTCTCTGTAGCAACACCATTCCCCCCTCCCAGCCCCAATGCTGTTTTCAGAATGGGAGGGGGGAAAGGCAGCAGAGGAAGCTCATTCTCGGGGTTCCCCGGCCAGCGCTGGAGGATGGGGTGCGTGGACCAGTGCCCCCCACCTTGGGAGACAGGGGGGCTCCAATCCACCTGTCCCACCATCCAGCGACAGCCGAGAAAACCCCAGACCAAATTCCCTCCACTCCCTTTCCCTCCTCCTATTCTGAAAACAGTGACAGGCTGGGAACTCTGCAGACACAAGTTACAGAACGGGCTCTGTTTTGGAGTGTGTTTATCTGAACCCTCATGCAACAAGGGTTCAGATTTTCACGGGACTGGGCCATTTTAAAGCGGTCTGCAACCACACACTCCTGTGTGGTCATCACTGTAGACTGCTTTCTGGGGCCAAATCAGGCAAAAATGGTAACTTTCCCCTAGTTCCCTGTGAAACAGTCTCAAACTTTGCTAAAGAGAAATGCTAGCAGAATCTTTATAAATCTTTGAAAGTGAGCCATGTGATCATGATTAACAGTACAAAGTCTTATTCCTTCTTTCTGAATAAACTGAAAAATCTATTAAAATACCATTGTATAGATTTTTTATTCTAATACTGACATTGTGTTTAGTAGGATTCGGGTAAGAAAAGCATTTGCTATCACTGACAGTTGAACTCAGTCTCTGGATGCTTTTATAGCCAAATTAATAAGGTGTTTGAAATACCAGCATTTAGGAAGGGATCTGCAGATCAGAGCTCTAGTGAAATGTTTTGGATTTTTTCTAGAGCTCTGTTGCATTATGCAGTCCCTACTTCCTAGAAGCATGCTAAATAAAATAACTGTTATTTTCTACTGGTGGTTAGGAATAACCTGGTTAGGTTCCTATGTAGCCCTTATTAAAGAGTTATGAAACACACTGGCAATCTTCACTGCAGGTATTTTAATTATTATTTGCTCTTTAAAGATTTCCCAAGACTTCCTATTACTTTTCTTCTAAATCTTCTAATCCTGATAAGAAGTTCCAAGGAAGCAATAAAGACAGACTGCAGCAGACATCACGTACTAGGACACACTCAAGTACCACTGCCTCAAGCAATAACGTATAGTGCAGCACTTTTCTAGACCTTCTGATCAGTAGAAGGTAACTAAACCCCCCAAATCTGAGCATTTAAGGGCATTTTACTGGAGGGTGGGAAACAGGAAGATTACTCTGGTGAGCCTAAGGCAAAGCTAAATGTAACTTGGAAGGAAACTGTCCAGGGAGAAGAGCACGAAACACATTAATACCAAGTGAATGTAAGGTAGTATGGCTCTAAAGTAGTGATCAGATGCGTGAAGCTGAGAGGAGATGGGTGCCTCATCCTGTTTGGATTATCTCCTACTTAAATACGTATTTATGCTGTTGTCCGTAACAGTGCATCTAATTGACTCATAATCAGTCATTGGTTTCGTTCTCACAATACTCTTATGAGATAAGGAGGGAATTCTACCCATTTTACAGTCATCACTGGGCAGATTAAATGACTTGCCCAGGATTACAGAGAGAGTCTGTGGCAGAGCTGTGAACTGAAGCTGCATCTTTGGCATTCCAGTCTGGTATTCTGTCTTAGCCCACCCTTCCTACTCTACTCACGCACCCTGGCTTCAGTTGTTCCTTTCTCTATTTAGGACAGAGGTGGGCAAAATGTGCCCCATGGGCTGGATGTGGCCCACCAGGTCACTCCATCTGGCCCGCAGGGCCCCTAAAAATTTTAGAAAATTAATATTTATCTGCCCCTGGCTGCCTGTCATGCGGCCTTCAATGGCTTGCCAAAACTCAGTAAGCGCACCTCCACCCAAAATAATTGCCCACTGCTGATTTAGGAACTAGTATAGGAATCGGAGCATTGGGGAGAGGTAAATAAATAATAAAAAAAAAACCCAATTAGTAGCAACCAGTTTGTGGGAACAGGCAAGAAATTGTCTATATGACCTCATTTGAGCCAGCTGTTAAGCTAACACTGTCAGTTATTTCTGAACACAAAAAAGGAAAGTTTGCTTTATAAATCTGGCCCTTTACGTCAAGTTTCAGCCAGAGCTTTAAGCTCTGAAGCTGTGAAAATAAAGGGCTATTTTAGAAATGCTGACAGACCCTAAACCGGCAGCACACTGAATGGTGATGCTATAGAATTAGAGCTTAAGATCAAAAAAAAAAAAAATCACACAGTTGAGCTCTTATGCCAGGCATCCCAGGCAATGATAAGGCTTGTGGGGAGCTAAGCAGAGGCTCTAAAGAAAAGAATGACAGACTGACACAATATCAATGATTTCGTTTCTCTTTTTATGTAAAGATAGGACTGTGTGTGAGAGTGTCAAAAAGCTGGTTGAAGTCTCTGTTTGAAGAGGTTTCTTTAAACTGTAACAGCATGTTTCAAACAGTTTCAAAATACAGTCAAAGGTCCTACACTAGTTTGTGTTCTGCTTAAATTTGGATAGAGCCAATATTGAACTAAAAAGGGAATTAGAAGTTGTGGGGGGGAAAAGGAGAGGCAGCCAAGCTACAGTCTTTTCAAAAGCATTCCTTTTTTCTCATATGTTGCGGATGGATGGATGCAGAAATGCTTTATTCGCTTAAGAAAATTGAAAAATGATGCACCAGATTGCAATTTTCCAAGCCAAGCATCACAACTAAAATAGTTTTCAAGGAAAAAAACTTGCTGAGTTCCCAAGAGCACTAGCTAAGCAGATGGACAGATCCTCCAGCATAAGTGAACTAAAGCATTTATGGGACTAAAAGAGCAAGGCATTTTTCACTTGTTTGTCAGGCCATTTCTCTCACAGAATGCAATCAAATAACTAGGTACATTTAATTGATTATAACAGTATTTTAATATAAGAGAAAAAGAGCCAATAGTTTTCAAGAAAGCTCTGTCTGAACAGCATTAGTTCAGACCAGGTCCCATCTATATGGGCAGTCAGCAAATGGGGCATCCATACAGGAAGTGAGTGCATGTGCAGCCTGATTTCCATTATAGTTCCCATACAATGAAACTGGGAGACAACAGCTGGCCACCTTTAGAATTGCCCTCCACCTACCATTTGCTTTCAGTCTCTTTGATTTCAGCCTGATGCCTCCATCCCATTTAAAACAGAAATGAAATAACATCTTCAATGGTCAAAAATGACAGCTCTGTTTGTGCTTCTAGTGATGCCAGAGGTAACACTATAACGAACTTTACTGGTACTGTACCACCACTGGATCCTAATGCTTTAAAAGATCCCAGAGCTAATTCATTTTGAAGAAATTTTACATTTTGAATTCTGAGCTCATCTTTGATCTGGATGGGATTCAAAAACATGTCATTTGATAAGAAGCGGGCTCCTCTCCCACCCCCACCTCTCTGTCACACAAATAATCTCAGTCTCTCTCTTTTACATAATCCACTGACAGGATCATTCTCTTCAGCTGCCTAAAATCAAGAACTGCCTAGAAGTCGTAGGAGGCAAAGCACTCTGGTTAAGAAAGAAGTATTGAAAAATGATACCATGAAATATGTATGACAATCCGCAGGGCTCGGTCTTTGGACCTGTACTCTTCAATGTCTCCATCAGTGACTTGAATGTGGGTGTGAAGTGTACTCTGTCCAAGTTCGTGGAAGATACCAAATTGTGGACTGAAGTGCACGCTTTGGAGAGTAGGGAACAATTGCAGGCAGACCTGGACAGGTTGGAAAAGTGGGCAGAACACAGTAGGATGCAGACCAACACAGAGTGCTGCACCTAGGGCGCAAAAATATCCAGCACACCTACTGGCTAGGAAGTGACCTTCTCAGCAGCACAGAAGCAGAAAGGGATCTCGGAGTCATAGTGGGCTCCAAGATGGACATGAGTTGTCAGTGTGATGAAATCATCAGCAAAGCTAACCGCACTTTAGCATGCATCAGGAGATACGTGACAAATCGATCCAAGGAGGCGATACTTCCCCTCTATGCGGCATTGCTCAGACCGCAGTTGGAGTATTACATCCAGTTTTGGGCGCTGTACTTTAAGAAGGATGCAGATAGCCTCAAGAGAGTCCAGAGGAGGGCCACTAGTATGGTTACAGGTTTACAGGACAAGCCCTATGAGGAGAGACTGAGGGACCTGAACCCCTTCAGCCTCCTCAAGAGAAGGCTGAGAGGTGATCTTGTGGCTGCCTACAAATTAATTAGGGAGACACAGCAAGGGATTGGAGATGCTTTGTTCACCAGGGAGCCTCTTGGGGTAACAAGGAACAATGGTCACAAACTGCCAGAGAGCAGATTTAGGCTAGATATCAGGAAAAACTTCTTCACGGTAAGGGTGGCCAAAATTTGGTCTGGGCTTCCAAGGGAAGTGGTGCTCCCCCTAGTTTGGGGGTCTTTAAGAGAAGGTGGATTGGCATCTGGCTGGGGTCATCTGACCCCAGCACTCTTTCCTGCCTAGGCAGGGGGTCGGACTTGATGATCTGTTGAGGTCCCTTCCAACCCTAGCATCTATGAACCCTGCCAGCTAGATCTCTCTCAACTAACATGTAATTTTAAACAACATTTAAGCCTTGTCAGCACTGACACAACTGCGGAAAACAAGAAGCTTCAAGGTTGTGTACCAGGGAATGAAGGACCAGGCACCATTCCCATTAAACTCAATGGAATCACTCGCGGTTCCAGTGGGAGGTGGATCAGACTCTACTTTTTATAATAATGTGGAGGAATCCATATGCATTATATATGAACTCCATTGTCATCCAGATGTGTCTTCTCAGATTGGTGAATAGACACAACGATTACTCACAATGTCAAAAATCATTCCTAACAACTTGATCATACTTTTCTCCAAATTTTCCTTTCCTTCTCATCAAGAAGATGAGTTTCTTATGGTTTCCACTATAGTTTTATTTGGGACTATAAACAAGGATTTAATGATAAGGATAACCAGCTTGATGTTCGCAAGGGGGGCTCAAATCCTTCAGTCCTTGTGTAGATATTATACAGTCAAAACTGGTATGGAAGTCAGTAGCAGCTGTGCCAGAACACTGTAGAATTCAGCCTCAAGTATCAGAATTCTATCTAGAAATCTAAAACAGAAATATCTCCCAAGGGGCCTTCTTTCTGAGGCTGTGTGGGTGCTTGTGTGGGGTGGAAGAGAGATGAAATCATCATTTGTATGCTACAGATGCATAGGAAATGAGTGTTCAGAAAACCCGGCAAAAACAACTGCTAAATCCAGCAGTTACAGTTCTTATAGGAAGCTGACTTTTTTAAAATGTTCCATGGTCACTGGAATCCACAGACAGCCCTGCCTTATAAGTATGTATGTATGAAGGAAACTAAGGCAGGGAGGTAAAGTGATTTGGGAAAGGCCACATAGTAAAGATATTGGTACTGCCTGGGCCAGAATACAGGAACAGCAGACTCCAGGCTAGGGACAGAAGTTATACATAAACCAGTTTAAGGTGTAACTGGTCAGAAACTGGTTTAAACTTGTAACAGAACAGAAGTTCAGTGCACATAAACTGGTTTCAAAATGGCTGAAACTGGCTTAAGATAAACATGGTTGAATTTACTATCAGACTTAACTGATTTTGGTCAAACCAGTTTATGAAACTTCTGTCCCAGATCCCTTCCTGGTTCAAGTTAAATCACAGTCCCTCATCATCCCAGGAAGCTTGCAGCCCTGGGCTAGGCTGTGCTGTCTGCTCCAGAGAGCAGTGTTGATCTTGCTTGCCCCTCTGCTCCCTAGCTGGAGCAGTGAGAACTGGCTGACAAGGGGGTGGGAGGCAAGCCCAGCTGCGGATGCAGTCCGGTCTGCGGGGCGGGGGAGAGATTGCCCCTCCCCCCAGGCAAATCCCCGCTAGGGTCTGGGGCCAGGAAAGGGGGTTAAACACCCCATTCCCCTGCTCAAACTTACTGCTGGCTGCAACTGTGGACTACAAATCCCAGAAGCGTCTGGAAGTGTGAAGAGGAAGTGATGAGCAACCCTGCAGAGTCCTGCTGCTGTAATTCTGGACTGTAAATTCCAGATACTTGGGGGGCAGCAGGAAGAGAAAGTGAACACACAAGCCAGAGAGCCATGCTCTAGTGCTTCCTGGCTTCTGGCCTGAGCCACACAGGCATGTGGCTGCATTTTCTGAGTCAAAGATAAATGTCTATTTACTTCTGTTTCAATTTAATCTGTGCAGTTTAAATTAACCTGCAAAGACTGAATCGATTCACCCTTGAGCTTTTTGACTGTCTGTACTTAGCCCTTAACTGTGTTGGTTCCATGAGCTGGTGCTTACGCCTCTTACTTTGCATATTGAGCCAACAATTATAAAAGGATGCATTGTATTAAAGACAGGTGTATTTTTGTTTGTTTCAGTTTTGCTTGTGAGATGCCAGATCAGTACTTGCCTGTTATCTCCACTGTAGTCAACAGGAGGTTTGTGTACATGATAAGAAGTACCTAAAGTCAGTCCCTAGTTTCAGACAGCAGAATGACCACAATCCAGCAGCTGCTAGCTCTAGTAAGCCCTGGTTATCCTCTTAAATAAAGCACAACCAGCAATAACCTGACCAGCCACACTGTGATATCATTCTCCTAGAGGGGACGTACATGTGGGAATTTGCCACAGTAGAAATTAAGTCAGTATGTTTCTGACTCTGCAATGTTATTTACAGAAGGATTGTTTGTATTGCCTGTATATTTAAGGCTTATGTATATAGGAAAAGCCCTGTGATAATATCCAATTGTCTTTTTGAAAGTTGGCTTTCAGCTAACTATTCACAAAGAGAAATTATTTAGAACTAGTGGGGGTTTTCTGACTCAGCCAGGTGCTCTGTAAACACTGGGCAGTATTTTTTAAGCAATGCTAAACTACCTAATACCAAGTTGCACTGAGTGACTGTTCGCATTTTGAAGTTTCCATATAGCCCTTCATATGGAGCCCTATAAATCCCAAGCCCCCTCCTGTGCCATCTCTAGCAAAACTGAACAAGCCTTATTTAAGTTCAGTTCTGTCCACAAACACAAATACACAAATATAAGTAGCTTTGAAAACTCAACCTAGATTTACACCAGCTTAAAATGAGAGAAGAATTTGGTCTTAATTCAGTCCCTTTTATCGTTAAATGTTACCGCTAACACATCATACTTTCATTTGTTCCCCAAAGGTGAAAACTCACATTGTGCCAGCCATACTATATTTTTGCACAAAAGCTTTGTTGATTACAGTTGGACAAGATGGACAGAACCTGTACACTATATCACTTCCTTTCCACGAGTCAAGTCATTGCAATACCGCACAGACAGGATCAAAGCCTGGCAGAATAGACATACTGATAATAAGGCAAAAGCATACAGATTCAATTATAAATAAACTTATTTTTCAAATGAAAGTAACTCTCATGTCCTGTATCAGCTGTCACGGAGCAGATTTCCAAATACAGCAGACTGAATATTTGAGCAAGAGTAAAAGCCACAGTCATTCATTTCATTCTTGTACATTTCAGTTTTACAAGGAACATCTAGGAACATGGTTGCGATTTTATTTGCATTTCATTTAAAAATAAGTTGTGTCCCCCCCATTTCATCTGACTTGCTAAGTGAGGAAAAGTCTTCAGGTGATCAATCAAATACTACTACTAAAATAAACAGATGCTTCCTTCCAACATTCTGTAAAATTAACTTTTTCAGTACTTAATTTTGAATATAGCTTCTTAATTCAGTCTCCATAAATATACATACTAATAAGCACTAAAACAAAACACTTTTTAAAGACTATACACATATAATGGTGCAAGTTCATGTATATGTTTGATATAATAAATATCAATATATATTTTTCAAACTGTATAAAATCACAAATGCACAGTATGCTCACAAAAATACCCGTTCTCAAATAAACCTAAATAGCTCTAGATTTTTGGTAGGATTTAACTCCTTAGTGTTTTTAAGGCAACATAGTTATCATCTCCTTAAAAAAAAATGGTTTGGGGTATTTTTATTTTTATTTGGAAAAGGGAGTTCCTTATAAACAGCATCCCTCCAAGGAAGAGAGAGATGACACTGAAACATTATGAACAATGAATATTGTACCCATACCTATATTTCATGCCAGTCTGCTTTGCAGTGGATTCTTTTAAAGAGATATGGTGCTGAGGGGTAAATGTTCCCAAACTGCGAGCAATAATAGCCACTGTCCGGAATTTTGCCCGGGCTGCATTCACTACGTTTGGGGTAGTGGTGCCCTGTTTGCTCATAAGTCTGTCTTCACCATTTCGACTCTTCAAGTTATGTTCCGTGCAAGCTATGGAGACTTGCATTGCTTCCTCAATAAACCTTATTCACAATCCAAACCTTAGACAGCAGGCAAAGCTTCCCAGAGCCTGAAAACAGGGCTATAGGGTACTGAATGGCTTGATATTTCAGTCCAAAATGATGCTAAAGGAGTCTTCAAAGCTGCACTCTCAAGATGACAAAAGTAGCAGAAACAGCAGTGGTAGCTGATGCAGGGCAGAGAACAGGACTGTGTCCCTAGGATACAAGTAAATGATAAGCTCTGAACTTGGTAAAGCAGCCAGAAGAGCAGACAACTCGGTTTTCAAATCTTCCTTTGCAGCAGTTTCTACTGCTTAGACAAAAACATCCATGTAGTCAAGTGCTTTCAGAAATATAAAGCTGTACCTTCATGATTAACCATAAGAAGCAACATCCACTCGGTCTTGATGCAGGCTTGTCTCTGGTTGCTGGTTTTAAATCAATGCAGGCATACTGCAAGACGTGTCTTGAACACCCTCTGGACCATGAAATGCTGAACAGGCAAGCTTTGGAACTGAAGAACCATCTAATCATAAGCAAGTCTCTACAGATCACAAATATCTATCTATTCTCCTTGTGAGAAGCAGCGAAATACTATAGCTTATCGGGACCCTTTTCAGACATTCTTAGTTTAAATCCCTGTAAAGATGAAGCTGACAGTCTGCACCAATATGGTTTTGCAGCTGCTCTGTGGAACATGCAGAGCTCCCTTTAAGAATCTTGCAGAAAGCATGAGAATGGATGCTTTTTCTTTTGTGTGCAAAATAAAGACAGGCCCTTTTAAGCAGATTCCTCCTGTAAAAATAATTGGTAGCACTGCCAAGAAAGAAGAGGACCCCTCATAGTGGTTAAAATGGACTAATTATAAAAATAAGGGAGGGGGGTGGGAAATGCTGTCCTACGGTGTGCTGATAAATTAACACATTAATCTCTTGTGCCTAACACGCTGAGATACTGCTTTAAATCCCAACATTGTCAATAGTGCCAGGGTTAATCTCTTCTTTGTACAACATTACCAGTTAAATTAGCTACTGTGCAAAACTCTTGGAACCAAATCTCACCCATAACTTGCTGTAAATCAGGTTATAGTTCAACTAGGAAAGATGAACACAAAGCTGACAAGTCGTCATGCATCCGCCACTGCTACCCAGCCATGTTTTCAAAAATGGGGAGGGAGGGGAAATTTTATATAATAATATATAAGCCCACAGATGGAAGATGTGTACACACTGGATGGCTTGCAGGCATAGGACCTGGTGTAGGCACATAAAACCTAATTTTGGAATTGCACAGGAATCTCCTCAGGGTGCTCTGCTGTTTAGGACTAAGACAGGTCAGAAAAGTATAAAGCAGTGGCATGGATAGAGGCAGTTTCTACTTAGTTCTCAGCTTCCAGTCACTCAAGTTTAAGAGTCAACATCTGGAGGCTTAAGATGCGTGTATATGAGACAGGGAAATAAATACTGCAGGAGTTGGAAGCTCAGATACCATGGTGATGAGTACAGTGTACAAACACAAACTGAGACAAATAAAAGGTGGGAGAGAGGTAGGTTGTCATGTGGTTGCAAGGCACAAGAACATTGGGATGAGGATGGCTGTGGGAGACAGGGCAAGATTCTGGAAGGGGAAACTAGAAACCAAGAGCACCGTTGCAACTCTGCACTCGGAGGTAGGTAAGCGAGAGGAACTGGGCAGGTAAAGGGAGAGAGAACTGGTGGAATGAACTAGGAAGCCGCAGTGCCGTGTCTTTGGCCTAGCATATCTTCAAGGATTGAACAGGGAAAACAATAAGTAGAGTAGCAGAGATTTCCTAGATCAAATCAGGCTTTGCCTTCAAATGCCTACCCACTGCAGACACAAAAACAAGACACAAAAACAATGTGTTAGAATACAGACACCGCTCCCCATGGGTTGCATATTTTTCACAGGAGTGTACTTGACTTCTCTGCAGGCTACTGCTGCAGATGCTGTGTTGCAGAAGTGTGTGCACCTGACTGCACAAAGCCTGAAGGACAAGTGCCACAGGTGGCCCAGGCTCTGGGACGTTCAGGCTCTGTACCATGCTGGGCACCTCAGAACACTTGCACCTTTGTGATTTCCTTTACTAAGGTTGCCCAGAGCCTATACACATGCCTGGGGGTAGGCGGAACCATTTGAATTAGACCAATTCCTGGAAAGCCACTCTAAAAGGGCTCACCGTCACACATATTAAGTCCCTCCGTGTTTCAAAATGGCCATGGGGATGCTTTAACAAAAGCTCATTCAATAAGATTTAGTCAAAGTTCCCCCTGTAGCCATTTTGAAATGAGGTGGCGGGGAGCTTAATGCATGTGACAGTGAGGCAATGCTGGAGCAGTCTAATTAGAATGGATCTAATTAGAATGCAAATGAGAACATCTATAAGCAGTCAAAAGTTGCAAGTATTCTCAGCTTAGTTACTGTCATTTACAGATAAATCATGCAGTTCCTCACTTAGCCCCTGGGGGGAAACCCAGGCTAGAGACATAGAGATTAACAAGGTCCCAGTGGACCTATCTCCACTTGCCTGAAGGTCAGTGCTTTATATCCTGGTGCCAAGGTAACTGCTCCCTCCCCCCTCTACTCTGCCCCACCAGAAACAGGTTCTCTCCCCGCTACCTGCAACCAGCCCAGTTCTGCCTCCTGTGCCCAGTTGGTGCACCTGGATTCATGCAGCCTTTCCTCCCAAATCAGTTTCCTTCTGACCTATTGCAGTTCTCCTCATTCTTGTGTTGGAAGGATTATGGAGCCCTCTACTGGCCAGATGTTGACTCTGGTGTTATAAAATAAGATATTTGTTACCACACCAGCATGCACGCCAGCTGATCTGCTGAGGTTTCACCTTTCTTCCGTCACACTGTGCTTGCCTTTGTCGACTCTACTTGACTCCACTCACAGCCCAAGCTCCACCCACTCCTATGATGCCCCCCCTCCCCAAAACCCCCAAAACAGTTCTATTAGATCAGGCAGATCTGCACAACATGATTATCTCTTCTTTTTCTTATGTACCTTGAGCAGCAGGGAAATAATTAGTGTTGGGCTCTGATAACTAGTACCATCTCTCCAGGAGAAAGGTAGAAAGAGCATTTCAAATTAATATCTGTTTTCTCAGGACAAAGGGAAACCTCAGGATAGCTCTGCACCCAATAGCACTCATATCATATTTTCAAAATTACATTCCCACCCATAAGGGTTAGCCACATAAAAAAAGATAGAGGGGGAAAAACAAAACAAAACAAAAACAGACTGGAGCATACACAGACCTCGGTGAGCTACCGTAAGCTGGCCAAATTCAACTCTATCACAGCTTGTACTGTACTCGCTTTCGAGCGTAGCAATTAAAATACAGTGGCCAAGAATGGCCTTTTAATAAATCATTCAGGGCTTTTGGTTAATGGATCCCTATATATTCATCCGAGGGGAATGCAGTTTGCCAGGTGCTCCTGCAGATGGGTATGGCAAGGCCTGTAGAGGTGGCAACTACAAATGCTTAGCAATCTCAGGCAAAAGTGTTTCATCAGAAAATGCTGATTTATCAAAACAGCTGCTTTGCAGAAAATGTCTCCATTTTGATTGACTTCTTTTGAAACAGAAAACTCCAATGGAAATCTTGCTGATTTTCAGCCAGTTTTCCTGCTGAAGCACCCAAGCATCTCTATAATGAAGCTCTGACTCAGTCAGTGTCTCTCAAGACTGAGAATCCCAGTTCTGTGGCACGGAGCACCTGAAAGCCCCAAGATCAAACGCTTAGTTCCTACAGCAGGGGTTAGCAGCTTTTTGCTGCTATGTGCCACTGCTCGTGACCCAGTCCCTGCTGTGGGCCACATACTCCTTGATGATCATAGATGCTATGAAGGGAATACACAAAGTGAGATGGGTGATAGGAACCTGAGAACACTTCCTCTGTTGCCCTGGGTGCAGGATGCTACTCCCCTAAGTTTCCATAGGCTGGATCCATTTTCTTCAAAGGATGGATTTAGCCAGCAATCCACAGGTTGCCAACCTCTGCCTTACAGGCTTGTAGCCATGCAGCCAGAAGCTTGAGAACCCTAGCTTGATCAGGAGATTTTAGACCTCCTAGGATCATTGGTGATGCATAGGGAGTGCACGTGGGTGCATGTGCATCCCCTGAGCATGGTGGCACACCCCCTGTGAAAAGTTGCCACTGACACTGCCGGCTGCCACTCACCACCCTCCCTTGCTGCTGACACCATTGGAGGCATCTGTGGGTAGTCCACAATAGCTGCTGGTTGCTGCTGATGCTGCCAGTGGCATTTGTGAGTGGTCACTGACATCCATTTGGCACTTGCCACCCACCTCCCCTGGCGGCTAGGGGGCACATGGCTGTGCTGGCAGCGGTGGAGTGTAGTGGCGGGAGCACGAGCGGTGGTAAGCACAGAGCTCCAGCAGACACTGCTGGCACTGTTGGCGGTGGGGGGTAGGGAGTGGTAAGAGCCGACCAGGGGCCGGCGACCACCCGCAGGCGCTGCCAGCAGCATCAGCGTCGGCCAGCAGTGATCGTGGACTGCCTGCAGGCTCCGCTGGCGGTGGTGGTAGCAGGGTGGCAAGTGGCAACTGCCCACAGGCACCACCGACACTGTCAGTGGCGCCTTTTTGTAGGGGGTGCACTGACATGCTCAGGGGATGCATGTGCACTCATGTGCACCCCTTACGCATTGTCCCTGAAGCCCCCCTTCAGGTAGCTGAAGGCTGCTATCAAATCTCCACCTCAGTCTTCTCTTCTCCAGACTAAATAAACCCAGTTCCCTCAGCCTCTCCTCAGAAGTCATGTTCCCCAGCCCCTGAACCATTTTCATTGCCCTCTGCTGGACTCCCTCCAATTTGTCTGCATTCTTTCTGTAGTGGGGGCCCAAAACTGGATACTGTACTCCAGATGTGGCCTTACCAGTGCTGAATAGGGGGGAATAATGATCCCCTCTATCTGCTGGTAACACTCCTACTAATGCAGCCACATATGCTATTAGCTTTCTTTGCAACAAGGGTCACTGCTGTCTCAAATTCAGCTTATTGTCCACTGTAACCCCCAGGTCTCTGTCTGCAGAGCTGCTACTTAGCCAGTCGGTCCTTAGTCTGTACCAGTGCATGAAATTGTTCTGTCCTAAGTGCAGGACTTTCCTCTTGTCCTTACTGAACCACACGAGATCTCTTTTGGTTCAATTTGTCTCGGTCTTTCTGAATCCTAGCCCTACACTCCAGCATATCTACTATTCCCCCCAGCTTGGTGTCATCTACAAAACTTGCTGAGGATGCACTCCATTTCATCTTCCAGATCACTGATGAAGATATTGAACAAAATTGAGCTTTGGGTTTCAGAAAATCAACCGAATTGATTTTCTGAAACAAAAAATTCAGAGTCTTTTCAGACAAAGGTTTTATATTTCATCCATTGTTTGAGGAGTCAAAACTTCCCATGGAATGTAAATTCTGAGTTATAACCAGGTCTAGTTATCCCAATATCTTCCAGCTTGGCTGATTGCTTCATAGTGAGTGCAGGTGAGGGAAGCAAGGAGAGAACAGAACAAGAACAACTAAGCGACTCCTCTGGAATTCTTGAGACTGCAAACACTATTACAGGGGTAGAGATGGACATGTCCAAAAAGGCAGATAAACACATAGCAGACCACCCTGAAAAATCCCTGTGCTTAACTGAGTGCAGACATCTTGGAATTTCTTATTGGTATAATTTTCAGGCTGGCTGTCAACACAAATTGTATTTTTAAAGAGCTCTTTTTCTGCTCTTTGCAATACAGAAAAGTACCTACCTACACAAACTAGACTACTAGAGAACATGTGCAACTGGGCCTTGCTGAGCACTTAGCTGATAGCAGACTAGTGTCAACTCAATATTAAACATGAAAGAATCACACTATAACACTGGTAGGATAAGCAGTCTTAAGATATTCATAGTCAATTTATTTAATGCTTAGTTAATATTTGTGTGGTCCTTTCCTTTGAAGATCAAAAGTACTATTAGCGCTCAGAATTGGTTCTTACTGTTATTTTTCAAAATGGTGTTTTTATGCAACTGCAACCAGTTGTGTTACGATAGCCCCAAAATCCTCCACTAACAACAAGGCCTCATAACGCTCAACACTGTAGGACAGTAAAAGAGTTTACAGCCCAAGTAGAAGAAAGCAAGGGTTTGATGGGAAAGCTGACGTTGTTTAAAGTTAAATTATATTTAGGCTTTGTAAATCTTAATCTTAGATACAACCGCTATTTTTTAGTTAGGCAAATTATTAGCCAAATAACCAGAAAAAGAATTACAAAGGATACATGAACAATCATGGCTAAATATATTAAAAAGAAAAAAAATGCTAAATCATTGTTTTGCAAGCTCATTTCCAGATCTGCTGATGTAATGTGGGGCCCTTGCAGGATGCGTCGGGAAATCTGTTTATCACACCAGAAGACAAAGCTAACATGTTTAATGATTTCTTTGCCTCTGTCTTCCTGAACAGACCAGAAGAGCCACCTCCCTGCTGGGCCCCCCTCGGGCCCCGGGGGAGGCACACCTGGGCCAAGGGTTAGTGAGGATTTAGTTAGAGAACTTCTGGAGGGGCTGGACATATTCAAGTCTGCCGGTCCGGACAATCTCCACCCTAGAGTTCTAAAGGAATTGGCCGAGGTCATTGCAGGACCCCTGGCATGGCTTTACGAGCATTCGTGGTGTTCTGGAGTGGTGCCGTAGGACTGGAAGAGGGCCAGCGTGGTCCCCATCTTCAAAAAAGGCAGGAAGGAGGACCTGGGAAACTATAGGCCAGTTAGTCTTACCTCGATCCTAGGCAAGCTGTTCGAGAAAATTATTCTGGCACACATCCAGAAGGGGCCAGCAGGGGACTGCATGCTTTGGGGCAACCAACATGCTTCGGGGCAACAGGTTCATCAGTGGCAGGTCCTGTCAGATGAACCTGGTGGCCTTTTATGATCAGATCACCAAATCATTAGATGCAGCGGTAGCAGTGGACATAGTCTTCCTGGACTTCCGGAAGGCTTTTGACACTGTCTCTCACCCCATTCTCATTAAGAAACTGGGGGGCTGTGGTGTAGACACCCACACAGTCAAATGGGTCGCCAACTGGCTGGAGGGCTGCACCCAGAGGGTGGTGGTGGATGGGTCCTTCTCAACCTGGAAGGATGTGGGCAGTGGAGTTCTGCAGGGCTTGGTCCTTGGGCCCGCACTGTTCAACATCTTCATCAGCGATTTGAACGAGGGGGTAAAAAGCACCCTGTTCAAATTTGCTGATGACACTAAGATGTGGGGGGATGTGGGCACACTAGAAGGATGCAACAGGCTACAATCAGACCTAGACAGGTTACAAGGGTGGGTGGATGAGAATAGGATGGGATTCAACACAGACAAGTGCAAGGTGATGCACCTGGGGAGGCACAACCGGCACCATACCTACAGGTTAGGGAACTCCCCTCTTGTCAGCACGGAGTCGGAAAAGGATCTTGGAGTCATCATTGACTCCAAGATGAACATGGGCCGGCAGTATGGGGAGGCAGTCAGGAAGGCCAACCGCACCTTGTCATGCATCCACAGATGCATCTCGAGCAGGTCCAAAGAGGTGATCCTCCCCGTCTATGCGGCACTGGTCAGGTCGCAGCTGGAGTACTGCGTCCAGTTCTGGGCACTGCACTTCAAGGGGGAAGTCGACAGCATGGAGCGGGTCCAGAGGAGGGCCACTCGCATGATCAGGGGGCAGCAGAGCAGGCCCTATGAGGAGAGGCTACGGGACCTGAAGCTGTTCAGCCTCCAAAAGAGAAGGTTGAGGGGGGATCTTGTGGCCTCTTATAAACTAGTCGGGGGGGATCAGCAGGCATTGGGGGAGTCACTGTTCCCCCGAGCACCGCCTGGAGTGACCAGAAATAATGTTCACAAGCTGGCAGAGGGTAGGTTTAGGTTAGATATCAGGAGGCGCTGCTTCACGGTCAGGGCGGCTAGGGTCTGGAACCAACTTCCAAGAGAAGTGGTGCAGGCTCCTACCCTGGGGGTTTTTAAGAGGAGGTTAGATGAACACCTTGCTGGGGTCGTTTGACCCCAGTGCTCTTTCCTGCTATGGCTGGGGGTTGGACTAGATGATCTGCTCAGGTCCCTTCCGACTCTAGAAACTATGAGACTCACTATGTATCTAATAAAAAGAGACTCAAAGGACACAGTGTAAGATAGTCACCCCAAACTAAATTTTCTTAGGCCAGACTAGGTTGCATTAAGCCTTAGAAAGGATCATCTTGTATCAATTCAGATGATTGATGATATAAGACCCATTGGTGTTCTCTCTAAAAACTTAGCAACTGGTTTCCAGAGCATAGAAATCTGATAATCTTAAGAGCTTTCAGTTCTCACCATCATGTGCTAATAAGTCATGCTTTCATTAACCAGAGAGTCAAATGGTTTAAACTACAATACAAACAGACTTGATGAATCTAAGTCAGACTGTGAAAAGTATTACTGGAACAGTATGTCAGACTTTGATACAAGGAGGATGCATCTACGTGTTCAAATTACTCTAGAATAAACCCACCCTGAGCAGGTGTCTACACGTGCAGAGAAGTGGAATCAGATTTGCTGCTCATGGCAGCAGTCCACTTCCACCTCTGCTAGCCCTGTACTGGCCCCCTGTAGCAGCCAGAGAGAGGTCTGGAGGAAGCATGGGGCCAGGAGACATCTGTCTCCTGGTAGAGGTTGGAACATTGCTCCCAGCCCCTGGGAGCTGCAAGCTGCCATGGTGGGCTCTGCCACTGTGGCCCGGGTGGGGATAATGTATCCCCGCCCCAGCAGCAGGGAGCTCCCAGCCACAATCTACAATAGCGGAGCTAAGAATCACCCAGCCCCAACTCCAAGGTCACAGAGTTGAGGTTGGAGATAAGAATCACCCAGATCACAGCATGAAAGCTAGGAGCTCTCTGCTGCCAGGGCAGGGGGACATTGTCCTCACCCAGGCTCCAGTGGCGGAGCCCGCCCTGGCAGTAGGCAGCTCCAAGGGGCAGGAAGTAATCTCCCTGGCTGACTGGGAGCACATTTGCTCCCAGTCAGCTGTCTATGCATGCCATACTGTGCAGTAATTACTCCCAAGTAAATCTGCTACTTGTATATACAGGTGGCAAATTTACTCATGATTAGTGCAAATTACTGCACACTAAGCTTCTGCACGGGTAGGCGATAATGCTTACTGTGCAGTAATTTGCTCTAATCTTGAGTAAAGTGTCTCATGTAGATGTGCCTGTATCAAATACTGTCAAAGACTTGAGCATGGAGACATTATGATTCATGATTTCTCAAAAGAGACTGCTCCTTTATTGCAGGCTCCTACAGAGAAACACATGTTGCTTATCTGCACTGCAGTAGCAGGCATAAAGATTTCACATTATAACATGGAAGTATCCTCAGGAAATGAAACTGTGTTTTAGCTAGGGGGAGGAAAAAGGCAACTCTGAACATGAAGGTTTTCTTTGGTGATGATCGTTAATAGCCACTGATTTCAAATATTTCTAAAATGTTAATTTTAAGCATCTATTTAGTAATTCGACTTACATACCACCCTTCCTGACAAAGGGGCCTACAGAAGGGAATAAAAGGATTTATAAAACAAATGAACAAGAGAACAAAACAGGAGAAGCAAAATTTTAGAGCCCAAAACAGCATTTTAGGCTGCTGACATTGCCAAGAACTGTATATTAATCCATTGCTACACAATGACACATCCTGAATTGGTCACATGCTTCAGTATTGGCCTCCTTCCTGATACTTCACATCATATTGGTCAATTCACTAAGGCTCAAGCTGGGGGGAAGGGAGGAAATGGAGATTACATTTACTGCTGGCAGGTTTTACAGAGCAAGGTTAATCTGTGCTGCTTGGATTCAGGAAGGTTACATACTTATCAGTGGTGTATTTATCTGAACATCAGGTTTCTTTCATTTCCTTGAACAACATCTATCACTTTTACAGTAGACTAGGGTATCAAACATGCAGCCCATGGAGTTGTGCCTGGCCCACAGGGCTCCCATAGAGGTCAGGATTTGCAGGAAGGGCAAGTGGTTCCTACCACAGAAATCTAAGACAAAGAGACTGGGGATGCATGTTGGCCACAGGGGGTGAATGACAACTACTTTAACACCCACAGACACCGCTGTTGCTCACCCCACTACTGCTATCATATATGGATCCGGCTCAGGGGTGGAGCAAGTTTGACAAAAACACGTGGCACTCAGGGGAGGTTCCTGAAGACTGGAATAAGACCAATGTTGTGCCTGTCTTCAAGAAAGGGAGGAGCGAGGACCTGGGCAACTATAGACCAATTAACCTAACTTCTATCCCAGGGAAAATCCTGGAAAAATTTATCAAAGAGTCTATGTGCAATATGCTTGCAGAAGGTGGGATTCTCAATGATAGTCAGCACGGCTTTGTCATGGGCAGGTCTCGATTTACCAATCTCATCTCCTTCTACGACCAGGTAACTCGCCACCTGAATAAGAGAGAGAAGGTCGACTTTGTATACCAAGAAGAGCCCTCCACTGTTAAGTGGCAGACGGTCACCTCCCATGCCAGGGCTGCTCGAAACACGGCAGCACCAGTTCCTCCAGTCTGGCTAGAGAACAGGTACGAAGCCCTGGCAGCCCAGGAGGAGGAAGGAGAGGATGAAACCGGGGAGGAGGCAACTCCACGCTCACCATGTCCCATGCAAGCTGAAGGAGACAAGCAGGCCAGGAAGAGGAAGCATCGTGTGATTGTCATTGGTGACTCCATCCTGAGAGGTATGGAGGGCCCCATCTGTTGCCAGGACCCCTCGACACGCGAGGTATACTGCCTGCCTGGAGCGAGGATTCAGGACGTGAAAGGGATGCTCCAAACCGTAATCCAGCCCACCAATTATTACCCCATGGTCCTAGTCCATGTGGGCACTAATGATGCGGCCAGGAGCAACCCTGATCGCCTGATGGATGACTACCACGCTCTGGGGTGTGTGCTGAAGGAGATGGGCGCACAGGTGGTTTTCTCTTCTATCCTGCCAGTGAGTGGACGAGGCAGTCGGCATGAAACGTGCATCACGGAGACCAACTGGCGGCTACAGGAATGGTGCTTCGAGGAGGGCTTTGGCTTCCTCAACCATGACCGGCACATCATGATGAGATACATGCTGGGATGGGATGGGCTCCACCTTTCCCCTAAAGGTAAGCGTGTGTTCTCTTCTAGGTTGGCGGACCTCCTCCGGTGGGCTTTAAACTAGGCTCATCGGGGGAAGGGGTAGATGAGGGCAGAGGAAACATCAGACTGCCAGACCAAACAGCACCCACAACTACAGCCCAGCCCAGCCCAGACCAACGAGCAAAGCGAATAAACAGGTAAGAGATAGGGGCCAGGGTAATTCTGGGACTAGGGGGTCAGTACACACATCCACAGACCTCAAATGCCTCTACACAAACGCTCGTAGTATGGGTAACAAGCAGAAGGAACTCACCCTCCTGCTGGCTGACACCAGCCGGGACACAGCGGGGATCACGGAAATGTGGTGGGACTCAACGCATGATTGGGTGGTGAATGTCAAGGGATATAGGCTGTACAGGAGGGGCAGGATAGGAAAGAGAGGTGGGGGCGTGGCACTCTACATTAAGGAGGAATACACATCCTCATCAATTAGCAAGAAGTCAGGGGAGGGGCACTCTGAAGTGTTTTGGGTTAGAGTACAAGGCAGTCGAGGGGAAAGAGACTTAACGGTGGGAGTCTACTACAGACCTCCCAACCAGGGAGAAGAGCTTGACCAGGAATTCTTGGGTCAGCTCACAGAGGTAGTGAAGGCTAAGGATGTGGTAACCATGGGGGACCTGAACTTCCCGGACATCTGCTGGGAAGAGCAGTCAGCCAGGTTTGAATGCTCACGTAGGTTCTTAGACAGAGTGCAGGACCTCCATCTAACCCAGAAGGTGCACAGCCCCATCAGGGGAGATGCCTTGTTGGACCTAGTGCTGGCCACGGGTGATGACCTGGTGAGGGGGCTGCAGGTGCTCGAGCACCTGGGCGACAGCGATCATCGCCTGCTGGAATTCACCATCCAGCGCAAGGTGGCAAAGGCATGCAGTAAGGCAGCGGCCCTAGATTTTAGGAGGGCAAACTTCAGTGAGCTAAGGAGCATAGTTGGAGAAGTGCTGAGGTCCCGGGGTGGGGGGGAGGAGCCAGGTGTCCAAGGAGGGTGGTCGCTCCTTAAGGAAACGATCCTCCAAGCCCAAAGGAAGGTAATCCCAACCAGGATCAAAGGGAGCAGAAGACCGCACAAGCCTCCATGGCTCACCAAAAGCATCCAGGAATGTCTCCTGGCTAAAAGGGAGGCTTACACCCAATGGAAAGAAGGGGTCATCACCAGGGAGGACTATTCTGCAGTTGCTCATGGATGTTTAGGGGGGTAGTTAGGGAGGCCAAGGCAGAGATGGAACTGGGACTAGCTTCCTAGATTAAGGACAATAAGTCCTTTTTTAAATACATAGGGGGTAAAAAGAAGGTCCCGGGTAATGTGGGGCTCTTGCAGGACGTGTTGGGAAATTTGGTCGTCACACTAGCCGGCAAAGCTAACATGTTTAATGATTTCTTTGCCTCTGTCTTCCTAAGTAGGGACCAGAACAGCCTCCTCCCTGCTGGGCCCCCCTCAGGCCCTGGGGGAGGCACACCTGGGCCAAGGGTTAGCGAGGATTTAGTTAGGGAGCTTCTGGAGGGGCTGGATGTATTCAAGTTAGCCAGTCCGGATGATCTCCACCCTAGTGTTCTAAAGGAACTGGCCCAGGTCATTGCAAGACCCTTGGCACGGCTTTATGAGCACTCGTGGTGCTCAGGAGTGGTGCCGGAGGACTAGAAGAGGGCCAACGTGGTTCCCATCTCCAAAAAAGGGAGGAAGGAGGACCTGGGAAACTATAGGCCAGTTAGTCTTACCTCGACCCTAGGCAAGCTGTTCAAGAAATTTATTCTGGCACACATCCAGGAGAGGCCAGCAGGGGACTGCATGCTTAGGGGCAACCAACATGGGTTCATCAGTGGCAGGTCCTGTCAGACCAACCCGGTGGCCTTTCACGATCAGATCACCAGATCATAAAATGCAGGGGTGGCAGTGGATATAGTCTTCCTGGACTTCCTGAAGGCTTTTGACACCGTCTCTCACCCCATTCTCATTAAGAAACTGGGGGACTGTGGTGTAGACACCCACACAGTCAAAAGGGTTGCCAACTGGCTGGAGGGCCGCACCCAGAGGGTGGTAGTGGATGGGTCCTTCTCAACCTGGAAGGACGTGGGCAGTGGGGTTCCGCAGGGCTTGGTCCTCGGGCCTGCACCGTTCAACATCTTCATCAGTGACTTGGACAAGGGGGAAAAAGCACCCTGTTCAAATCTGCTGATGACATTAAGATGTGGGGGGATGTGGGCACACTAGAAGGAAGCATCAGGCTACAATCAGACCTAGACAGGTTACAAGGGTGGGCGGACAAGAATAGGATGGGTTTCAACACAGACAAGTGCAAGGTGATGCACCTGGGGAGGCACAACTGGCACCATACCTACAGGTTGGGGAACTCCCCTCTTGTCGGCACGGAGTCGGAAAAGGATTTCATAGATTTAATAGATTTCGTAGACATCAGGGCTGGAAGGGACCTTGGGAGATCATCGAGTCCAGCCCCCTGCCCAAAGGGCAGGAAGTCAGCTGGGGTCATAGGATCCCAGCAAGATAAGCATCCAATTTACTCTTGAAGGTGTTCAATGTAGGTGCTTGAACCACCTCCGCTGGCAGACTGTTCCAGACCTTGGGGGCTCGGACAGTAAATAAATTCTTCCTTCTGTCCAGCCTGAAACGGTCTTGCAGGAGTTTATGACCGTTTGACCTCATCATCCCTTGGGGCGCTCTGGTGAACAAACGTTCCCCCAGATCCTGGTGGTCACCCCTGATAAACTTATAGGTGGCCATCAGATCACCCCTGAGCCTACGCTTTTCCAGGCTAAAGAGTCCCATGTCTCTCAGCCTATCATCGTAAGATATGTTTTCCTGACCTCTGATCATGTGCGTGGCTCTCCTCTGGACTCTCTCAAGCTTCTCCACATCCTTTTTGAATTGTGGAGCCCAAAACTGGACGCAGTACTCCAGCTGCGGCCTCACCAAGGCCGAGTACAAGGGGAGAATGACGTCCTGGGATTTGCTCGAGAAGCATCTATGGATGCAAGCCAGCGTTTTGGTCGCTTTACTAGCCGCAGCATCACATTGCAGGCTCATGTTCATCTTGTGGTCAATGATGACCCCCAAGTCTCTTTCTTCTGTAGTGCTATCCAACATAGCACTGCCGAGCCTATAAGGATGCTGCAGGTTTTTCCTTCCAACGTGGAGAACCTTGCATTTTTCGGTGTTAAACACCATCAGGTTCTCATCTGCCCATTTGCTGAGCTTGTCCAGGTCAGCCTGGATCACCCGCCTGACCTATCTTCTGACGTGGATGCTTTGCCCCAAAGTTTGCTGTCATCGGCGAACTTGGCCAGTCCACTCCTGACTCCAGTGTCCACATCATTAATGAAGATGTTGAACAGTATGGGTCCAAGGACAGAGCCTTGAGGGACCCCACTGGTCACAGGGCACCACAATGAGTGACTGCCATCAATTACAACCCTCTGGGTCCGACCACAGAGCCAGTTTCCCAGCCAGCGGATCGTGGTGGAGCCAAGGCCACAACTGGGCAGTTTGGCCAAGAGGTGATCATGGGATACCAGATCAAAAGCTTTTTTGAAGTCAAGATATATGACATCAATCTCTTCTCCCTCATCCAGGTGATAAGTCACCTGGTCGTAGAAGGAAATGAGATTGGTCAAACAAGACCTACCCGCAACAAACCCGTGCTGGCTATCCCTTAGGATGTTAGCCTGGGCCAGTCCATCAAGGATGGCCTCCTTAATAAACTTTTCTAAGATCTTTCCCAAGATAGAAGTCAGACTAATGGGCCTGTAGTTAGCCGGATCCACTCTCCTCCCTTTCTTGAAGATCGGCACCACATTGGCCTTCTTCCAGTCTTCGGGCACTACACCAGAGCGCCAGGAGTTTTCAAAGATCCGTGCCAGGGGCTGGGCTATGACGCTCGCCAGCTCCTTGAGTACCCTGGGGTGCAGATTGTCAGGGCCGGCTGACTTGAAGGTATCCAGCTTCTCAAGGTGTTCCTCCACAAGGTCAGCATTTATGGAGGGTAGGGGATCCCCATCACCTGGATCTCCCTGTCCCATAGCAGGCATGGGTGTCCCATGGGACTGATGAAAGACTGACACAAAGTACCTATTTAATAGGTTGGCTTTTTCCTGGGCGTCAGTCGTCAGTTGCCCCATCTTGTTTAACAGGGGTCCAACGTTGCCCTTGCTTTTCCTCCGGCTCCCCACATATCTGAAAAAGGACTTTTTGCTGTCCTTGATGCTTGAAGCTAGTTGGAGTTCAGTTGCAGCCTTGGCTTTCCTGGTTTGGTCCCTGCAGGACCGGACCAGTGCAGAATAATTCTCCTTGGAGGTGAATCCCATCCTCCATCCTTTGTAGGCTTTCCTTTTTAGCCGCAGGAGGTCCGCTAGGTCCCTGGAGAGCCAGGAGGGCTGCTGTGCCTTCTTGCTGCCTTTCCTCCGTGTTGGAATAGATTTAGCTTGTGTATTGAGGATCGCTTCCTTGAGAAGCAACCACTCTTCTCGAACTCCCATCTCCCTGGGGTCATGGTCCCTGAGGGCCTGACTGACTAGCCTCTTGAGCTTGTCGAAGTCGGCTTTTCTGAAGTCAAGGACTTCTGTGTTGCTGACTGACTTGCCAGCCTTACGGCAGATGGTGAAGGTGATCAGCTCATGGTCACTGTCACCCAGCTTCCCATCGATCACTAGGTTGCCGATTAGGTCGTCCCCCATAGCCAGTACCAGGTTGAGCAGTGCTTTGCCTCTCATTGGCCCATAGACTTCTTGAGTCAGATAGAGGTTATCCACGCATGAGAGGAAGCTTTGCGCCCGCTCGGATTTTGCTGAGTGATCTTCCCACGAGATGTCCGGGTAATTGAAGTCACCCATGACAACCAAGGTCCTGGAGCAAGCGGCCTCAGTCAGTTCCCGGGCGAACCCCCATAGTCAAGCTCAGGACTTTGAGTGGGAGGTCTGTAGTAGACTCCCACCGTTGTGTCCCCTGTGCCGTATTCCCCACGAATTTTTACCCAGAGGGTCTCTAGCTGTCCATGCTGGTCGCCAACATCAGCTTGCAGGGACATATAGCTTTCCTTCACATAGACAGCTACACCCCCACCCCTTTTGTCAACACGATCCCTCCTGTACAGGGTATAGCTCTCTATACCCATGGTCCAGTCATGGGTGGAGTCCCACCAGGTCTCCATTATCCCAATGATGTCATAATTCTTCGCACTGAGCAGGAGGACGAGCTCCTTCTGCTTGTTGCCCAGGCTCCTGGCATTAGTGTACAGGCAGGCAAGTGTGCCCTTGGGGGCTCTTGCCTTGCCCACAGATTGTGCCAGGGCTGGGACAGGGGTGGGCTCCCTTAAGTGCCTTGGTCTGCTGGCTTTGCAAGCATTGCTCAGTGGGCCAGCAGTGGCAGTAGTCCTCCCATCCCCCAGCGGGCTTAGTTTAAAGCCTGGTGGAGCAGGTCAGCCGGCCTGGCTGAGAAGAGCCTTCTCCCCAGGGGGAAGAGGTGGAGGCCATCTCTTCCCAGCAGCTCGCTGCCTCTCTCGCCAAAGTGTGGGCTGTGGTCATGGAAGCCAAAGCCTTCCCAATGACACCAGCTCCACAGTCTTTGGTTCACTACGTGGATCCTCCTCTCCCTCTTCAGCCCATAGCCCGAGACTGGGAAGATCAACGAAAACACCACCCTAGCTCCCAGACCCCTAAGCCCTGCTCCCAAATCCCTGTAGCGCCTCATGACCTGGCTGGGGGTGCTCTGAGTCGTGTCATTGGTGCCCATGTGAATAAGGAGCATGGGGTAGTGGTCTGTAGGCTGGAGGAGCTGTGGGATCCTCTCCGCAATGTCTCAGATGCGGGCCCCCGGGAAGCAGCAGACTTCCCAGGCTAAGGGGTCGGGGCAGCAGATTGCCCCCTCAGTCCCCCGCAGGATGGAGTCTCCCACAACAAACACCTTTTGTTTTGTCTTGGGGAGAGCGGGGGCAGTAGCTGTGGTTGAGCCTGGGTTGCCTGCGGGAGCCGGCAACTGAGCAGGCTCTGCCGGGGCTGCAAGAGGTGCAAACCTGTTGCTAAGCTCTGGCGAGGGAGGGGCCTTGGTGCGGCGGGCCTTAGGGCCCTTGACCACCTTGGTCCATGCCCCTGACTGGGCAGAGCAGGAGGTCCCAGAGTCCTCCTTAGTCCTGGAGGGAGACGGTACTCTACCCTGCGGCTCCCGAGGGAGAAGGGCCTAGCAGGAGGAGTCACTCTCCTGCTCGCAGTCCCTGATGGTGCGCAGTCTCTGGACTATGGCCTGGAGCTCCTCCAGCTGGCATGCCAGAGACCCCAGTAGGGAGCAGACCTCACAAGGGGAGGTGGCCATGCTCCCGGGCCCCAGAGCCTGAAAAAGGGACAGGCAGCCCCTGCAGCCGAGAGCCAGGGGCTCCATCTGAGTGGAGCCCGGGACCATGGGCTCCGTCTGGGTGCCCGTCTCTGAGGTGCCCAATGGTGGGGCCACAGAGCCCGAGTCATCATTGACTCCAAGATGAACATGGGCTGGCAGTGTGGGGAGTCAGGAAGGCCAACTGCACCTTGGCATGCATCCACAGATGCATCTCGAGCAAGTCCAAGGAGGTGATCCTCCCCCTCTATGCAGCACTGGTCAGGCCACAGCTGGAGTACTGCGTCCAGTTCTGGGCGCCACACTTCAAGAGGGATGTGGACAACATGAAGAGGGTCCAGAGGAGGGCTACTCGCATGATCAGGGGACAGCAGGGCAGGCCCTATGAGGTAAGGCTACGGGACCTGAACCTGTTCAGCCTTCAAAAGAGAAGGCTGAGGGGGGATCTTGTGGCCTGTTATAAACTAGTCAGGGGGGACCATCAGGCATTGGGGGAGTCCCTGTTCCCCCGAGCACCGCCAGGAGTGACCAGGAATAACGGTCACAAGCTGGCAGAGGGTAGGTTTAGGTTAGATATCAGGAGGTGCTACTTCACGGTCAGGGCGGCTAGGGTCTGGAACCAGCTCCCAAGAGAAGCGGTGCAGGCTCCTACCCTGGGGGTTTTTAAGAGGAGGTTAGATGAACACCTTGCTGGAGTCATTTGACCCCAGTTCTCTTTCCTGCTATGGCAGGGGGTCGGACTAAATGATCTGCTCAGGTCCCTTCCGACCCTAGAAACTATGACTTCCAAAAGGCCTTTGATCTGGTATCCCATGATGTTCTCATGGGAAAATTGGAGGATTGTGGGCTCAGCTGCTCAACAATCATGTGGGTAGGAAGCTGGCTGCGGGGTAGGACCCAGAGAGTTCTAATGAATGGATCTGTGTCGTCCTGGTGAGAAGTGGCCAGTGGTCAGTGCTTGGTGCAGTGCTTTTCAACATCTTTCTCAATGATTTGGCTGTGGGGGTGAAGAGTTCACTGGCCAAGTTTTTGGATGACCACAAGTTATGGGGGAGCGTGGTCATGTTTGAAAATAGGCTGCAGATACAGGTGGATCTGGACAGGCTGGCAAGTTAGGTGGATCAGAACCAGATGAAGTTCAACACTGAGAAGTGTAAACTGCTCCATCTGGAGAAGAACAATCCCCAACATATTTACAGGTTTGGTGGCATCAAACTGACCAGCACCATGAATGAAAGGGACCTAAGGGTAATAATAGGCCATAGTATGAACATGAGCCATCAATGCGATGCTGTATCCTGTAGGACAAACAATACTCTGGCATGCATCAACCAAAGCATCTCAAGCAAAACCAAGGAAGTGATTCGTCCTCTTTACTCAGCATTGATGAGACTGGAGTACTGAATCCCGTTTTGGGCACTGCACTTCAACAGGGATGTGGAAAAGCTTGAGAGAGTTCAGAGGAGAGCCACCCATTTGAACAGACTTGCAAGGTGTTACTTGTCAGCTTTGTGTTCCTGGGACACTCTGGCACTGTACCCAGCCTGTCTAACTCAAAAAGGACTTCCCCCCCACTACCTCACCTCTGCCTGAACCAGCACTGATGAGAAGGAGAGCTTACCAAAGGTAGTGAAGCTAGTGAGAAATGCATCTAAACCCCTCCGGATAAGGGTAACAAGATTGCAGCAACTTCCCCACAGTCTCATTTACATTGGAGATGGGAAAAAGGGAGGCACCTTCATTAGCATCAAGCGTGGAGAACAGAGTTCCAAGGCAAGGACTGCATGGAACTCTGGGACCAGAAAGCAGGGAAGCATTGCATGATGGGGGATCTCTGCTTTAGATGTTAATTAACCCATGCCTGTACACATCCTGCTCAGCATTTATCAGACCAATTCTAGTGATGAATCCTTTATCAGGTACCCAAAAATACTGCCTCTGCCTGAGTAACGCTGCTCAGAGCCAAGAATAACCCTGTTATCCAGCATAAACAAATCCATCGTTTTTTCTTGAACTATTTTTATTTCCCTATAAGAACTCCCACCGCAGCTCAAGTCTCTGTCCTCGTGCTTGGATCCAAAACGCTGCAGCAGTTCCACTGGGAATTTACCTTCTCCTTTTCTGCCTGGATAGAGAAATGCTGATCATGCTGAGGGCTCTGCCTGTCAACAAACCTCGGGAACCTTGGAGTGGTGAGACCCCGACTCTCTCCCTCCCCCTCCCTCTCTCTACCCCTCTTTTGTTTAAACCCACTTCCTAAACCTCAAACTTGATTTAATCTCTCTCTCTCCATCTTTTTCCCTCCAGGCATAGCTTTCTAAACCTGACTTTTGCTGATCAAACTTGAGCTAAACTTCCCCAAATACCCTATTGAAACTGTGTGATATATTAACTGTGTTGTTTGCTTGTCTCTCCTTGTATGGCTATTACTACACATAACAGGAAATGAAATAACTTTTATGGTCAAGCTGGTTGCCATACTCTCTTTGAATCTCATTTATTCTTTCTTCTCCTCTATCTCCCCACCTGCTCTGAAGCAACACTTCTTTTACCTAAGCCAACGATCCCTGTAAAGGCCAACGATCCTGTGAGGTCTGTTCCTCCCGGGAGTTACTACCAGGACACTTGTGACAAGAGATTGGGACATGCTGGGTTGTGGCATACCAGGGTATCAGCTGAAAGTGCTGATTGGACCCAGCCTGCTCAGATGTGCCCTGTTAACCTGTGTTTGACTCTATTTTATTGTTGCCCTGCTGTGCCAAGCTGTGGCATACGAGGAGGTCAGCCTGTCAAAGCTGATTGACCTGGCCCTGCTCAGACGTACTCTGTTCCTGTGCCGAGCTCAGGGCACGTGAGGAAGTGCTGAATAACCCGGCCTGACTCAGATGTGCTCTGTTAACCTGTGTGTGTGTGTGTGTGTGTGTGTGTGTGTGTGTGTGTTCGATTGATTTGGTGGCTGGAGGAACCCAGCCCTATTGAAACTAAACCCTGCAAGGTAGCTTCACTGGGAATGAGGACTTTCAAAAGGGAGAGAGAAAGCCCCGTGTAGAAACACAGGTGACACAAGCAGCACATTGACAGAATTACAGAGACCCCAGAAACGTTAACTCCAATAAACAGACAAATCTGGTAACAAAGGCAAGCCATATGAGGAAGGGCTGAGGGACTTGGGTCTCTTTAGTCTAAAAAAAAGAGACGGCTGAGAGGGGACTTGGTAGCAGCTTACTGTTGTATCAGGGGAATACATCCAGGGCTCAGCAAACAACTGTTCACGAGGAAACCCTTGGGGAAAGGCAGGCGTAATGGCGACAAACTCCTGGAAGACTGTTTCATGCTTAAGACTAGGAAAAAACTTCTTCTCAGTCAGGGTGTCCAGACTCTGGAATAAGCTCCCTCCAGAGGTGGTGCAATCACTTACCATGGAAATCTTCAAGAGGAGACTGGATGGTCACCTTGCTGGGGTCACCTAACCCCAGCTGTCTTTCCTGCCTAGTGCACCCGGTGATCTTGCGAGGTCCCTTGCAGCCCCTTATAATCTATGAATCTATGAGCCAAACTGTATTAGAGTAATGTAATCTCTTGTATTCAAATGCCTAGATATTCAGATGCAAGATCACACAAAGTCAACTTTACTTTCATTTTCCCCTCAACTACCCTCTCTTAATCTTCCAACTGTAGTAGAGGTATGTCCCCTCTCTCCTCATGAAGTGGCTCAAAAATAGATTTAGCCAAACACTGAAAGGAATTCTTTTGTGTGTGCAAAAAAAAAAAGGCCTAACTCGGTAGCCAGTTTTTGTCAGCAGCTCTCTGCAGATGTAGTCAAGCAGTTAGGTACATAAGTGACAATTTCCTTCACAAGACACTTGGGCCGCTTGTACATGTGACTCCATTACCATGCATACATGACAAAAATGTCTCTGTGTGGCTTAATGGCACCACACTAAACACATGCAACAGTTTGAGGGGTTTTAAATGAATGTGCATCATTGCAAACCAAACTACATGCAAATGTAGTTCAGTTTGCAACAATGCAGCTATCAGCTTGCCTCGGCCCCCCCAGCCACGGGAGAGGTGGGCAGGCTCCGCAGAAAAAAAGGATTGGGCCCCTTGCTGCTTCTGCTTTCAGCAGGCTTCTGCAGCTGGTAGGATACCTGGGGCCACCGAGGAATGACTGGCCAGCCCCCAGGGAAATGCGAAGAGGTGACTGGAGAAGGCAATGGGGACAGTGCACAGGGTGCTGGAAGCCTGGGCAGGCTTTGGGAAGCATTGTATCGGGTACCTCTGAGCTGGGGCAGCATCTGGCCAGCTTGCAGCCTGTACAGGCTTCCAGTACTCTGTGCACTGTCCCTGCTGCCTCCAGCACACCCAGCCACCATCCTGCTGCCTTCCCACACTGCTATTGCTAAGAACTATTTGTTCTTCATTATACATAATGATGCACTCATTAACTCAAAATAAAAGCAGTCCCTGCTCAACACAGTCCTAATGACAGGATTTTCTGGGAAATCTAGAGGTAAGAATGATTTCTATGTACATGGAATAGATTTGGTGATCTGCTGAACAGTTTCTTTTCACTTCAGAAGTTGGGGAGGGCTGGGATAATTGAAGAAAGTAGAGGGTCTGGTTGAAAGTCACTGGGCATGTCTACGTGTGGCTGTATGGTGCCTTTGTTACTGTGCCTCCATTTAGTACTTCCTTTTGGAAGTACTAAAAGATGATGCAGTGACAGCCTATAGTGGCCATGCACAATTATTTTTTCACTACTACTTTGCCAAAGCAGCATGCTATAATAAGGGAGCATGTGGCTATAGCAATGTGGCATCAAAGATTTTGCCAACAGATGCTACAGTGCAGCAGTGCATCAATACGTCACAATAGCATCTTGTGTAGATGCACCCCCAGTGAAGGACAAAATATTGTCCTCACACTAAATAGTGCCTTGCCTTTACAAGGTGTTATAGTTCTAGCTAATTATCTATACACTTCTCACCACAGTGTTGTTATCCTAGTGAAACTAAAACAAACAATAAAAAACAACTCTCTTCTCTACGTCTAGGGATAGCTTGAAAGGTAGAAGACTGCATATCTGTGTAGTTAGATGTTTACAGAGGAGGATAGAGGGAGCTTTTCTCCCTCGCCCTTACATGACTCAAGGGCCAGGCAGAATCAAAGCACGTTATTATTATAATTGCTGTGTTTTCCCAAGTTCTGTACACACACACACACACACACACACACACACACACACACAATTATGAATGTATTAAAAACTACAAACATTTTGGCTTCATTCATGACACATTTCTCAGGAGGAGTTTGAATGAGGACAATAAGTGGAATTTGCATTATTTTCTCTTTCTAGTGCCCATATTCTGTCACATTTCCTGTCTCATGCACATATCCTCAAATTTTCATCTTTATGGTATGTTAGTTTTTATAACTAGGATTCAGGGTCCTGAGGGGCTGCCCTCACCTTATGAAAGTTATTCCACATGTCTGTAATTGGAAATGACTGTTTGAAGCAGTCACAAGTAGAAGCCCTGCAGTTGTGTGTGTCAGCTGGACACATACATATTGTGGAGCATTTGGAGTTCTGGATTCCCCAAAATGAAGGACATAGGGGACATTGAGTCAGCTGTTTTGCTCATGGTAGAGTTTGACAGGCAACCATCCCAGTAGCCTGAAGTGCCAGAACCACAGGACACGGCACAAACAGAATTAATGGACTTATCGCTACATGAAGATAATGGTTCTGACATCTCAAGAGAACCCCACAAGCCCATGGGACGGTACAGGGCACCTCAGAGACTAATTGAGTACTGCTTAGTTAGTACATTGTTTATAAGCATTTGATATTCTCTGTTGCCTTTCTGTTGATTGTTAATTATTAATTGTTCTGTCATGGGAGCCTGAGAATGGCCTGTGGTGTGTGCTCTGAACCCTAAGTCATTTACACAGCCTACTTGCTAGGCTTCAACACACTTGGAGAAAGAGCAAGTGGGCTTGTTTCTCAGCAGTATGGCAAGGACTAGGTAATTTCTGAATGACACAATCAGACTAGAGTGGGAGGGGAAGAAGATCAATCCCACCCCTAGTTAAACTGTGTGCGTAGACAAAACAACAGGCATGTGTGCACAACACTTTAAAGTGGACTAAATGCTTTTGCACCACTTTAACGGTGTCGGTGTTTGCATGCTTTGGCAATGTATTGTGCATTAATTCCAGCCGCTGTAGGAAATTCAGTGGCATAGCATACATTAAATGACTTGGGGCGCAGCAAACTAAAACTCCAAGGAGTAGTTTTAGTTTGTTGCCCCTACAGCTGTGGAGCAAAGCACCAGGCTCCATGCAGCTCTGGGGCTCTACAGGAAGCCCTGCAGCAGCACAGGAAGGCAGGTTCTGCCCAAGAAAAGTGGTGAGCCTGACCTTTTTTTTCCCCCCCCTTGGAGCCTGCCTGTAGGCTTGAGCTGCGTGGTAGCCTGGTGCTTCCCTCTGTGGCTGCGGTGCCCTCGGGACTGCCCAAGCCGGGTGCCTCAGAGTGGGTGCTGCCTGGGGGGGGTCTGCTGCTGTGAAGGGAAGCACCAGCCCCTCCTGTAGCCCAGGAACTGCTCAGCCCACTGGCAGCTCACCCTCCCCTCTCCGCCACCAGAGGGGCAGGTAAGTCAATGTGTGCACGAAAAGGAGATTTAAAGGGCCCTAAATTGAAGTGGTGTTTTTAAAAACCCATCACTTCAGGGGCACACCCAGACAAACAGGCATGTGCGGGAAAGAAAACAATTAGACCCCTAGGTATCCAGGGACCTAAAAAAAAATCAGAGTTTAAAAAAGCAGACTGTGCCCTGAGGCAATCGGAGGCTGGATCCTCTACAGAGATGCTCTGGCTGCCAGAGCATCTCTATGGTTGGCCCCTCGGCCTAGTGCTGAAACACGCAGCTGGCCAAGCTGTGTGTTTCAGCACCAGGGCTCCAGTGCTGGTGAGTAAGGGGTCGGGGGTGTCACAGGAAAAAACAGAAAGGAGGATCCCAGAATACCAGGGGGGAGCCCTGGGGACAGGAACCCACAGAGGGAAATGAAAAAAAAAAGCAAGGGTAAAGGGACAATACTTACCTGCAGCGGGACCCACGGTGAAACTGGAACCCAGGGATGAATCCATGTGGATCGTCAGCCTTGCCTTTATACAGCTGCGGCTGGCCAGTGACATCAGCAGCAATTGCCGGCCGGCAGAAATAAAATGAGCTGCTGGCACAGAGGAAGGAGGGGGATTGGTGCTGGCAAGAGCACCAGCAGGAGGGGTCTCTCTAAGGCTCCTATGGGAGTAAGAGGAGCTAGAGGCTGCTTCCTCTGGCAGGGGAAGAACTCTTCAGCACAGGCTGCAAGCCAGGGACTGTTGGCTGCAGCAAGAGGAGCTGAGAACCAGAGGTGGCTCCCCATGACTGGGAACCCAGGCATGAGAGCAGAAGGGCACTGAAAGACCTTGACACCAGTGACTACAACAGAGGGGCTGGAAAGGCCGACATCTTCCAGCGTCAGACCAGGTGGGGCCATCAAGGTCACCAGGAAAGCTGGAGAGGTGCTCCAGGTGGAAGACGGGAGGCCAAGGCAGCATGAGGGGCTGTGAAGCATGGCCGTCAGCAGTGTGACGCCGGTCCAGGTGCCAACAGGCACCCACCAGAGGACCACAGGTGGCCTGAAGAAACAAAAGGCTGGGTGACAAGGGAGAAAAGTAGTGGTGGAGTCCGCAGGCTACCCCGGCCACATACGGCTAACATAGAACCACAGTGTCAAGACCAGGTGGTCAGCAACTAGGCAGAGGGGGCCTGACAAGGAGACAGTTGGGTCCCTCTAAGTGTATCAGTGGTTTTCTTTGTATTTTATATTTCCCCCTTTTGGAGGGGATGAGGGTCAGAGCTCTGGTGAAGCTTTATTGTTACTTAAACCCTGGGTTGGTTGCTAGCCTTAAGGAAAGGGCAGCAGCCTTGTAACCCAGGTACGATATCACAGGTTGCTTATACTTTGGCAGGAAGGGCCACCCCCACCCCCGCCACAAAAGTAATCAGGGGCTCAATGGTCAGGAACCTGGCCAGGAGGACAGCCGTGACCTGTCAAGGCTTGGCGTAAGGGCAAGGTAGAGGTGGAGCCTTGCAGAAGACTGCCAAATAAACGTTCCACCATCGGGAGGCCCCTCCACTGAAATAAGATTCAAAGTCATGGCAGACAAGATTGGGGAAGACCACACCAGAAGCAAACACCTTCTTGATGGACCACCAGAGACGGTAAGGCACACACCATCGAACATCCGGGCCAGAGTCACCCATGACTGGATGTTCGAGGCCAGGCGGGCACAGGGGGGGCTGGAGGAGGGGGGAGGGAACCATGGGAGGGACCCCTAATGGCCCCACTCACTCCTCCAGCCCCCTAACCCCTTCCCTGGCTGGCCCCTCCCCCTGCCAGCTCTTGTGTGGGGGCTGAACCTCTTGTGTGGGGGCCGAACTCTCTTTTGGGGGGCCATAGTTCCTGTAGGAGGGCAGCAAAATATGTATTTATGAAACCTGTATTTAGAGTGCACTTTATTATTATGATAAGAGACTTGCTTTAACACTGTAATATATATCAATAAAACATTGCCCAACTGATTGCTGTCTGTGTCTCGTACTCTCGTTCTCTCTCTTTATAGTGGTCTTTTGTTTTACTTGTGGAGGAACATGGATTTGGGGGTATTTTACAGAGTGACTTTGGGATTTTTTTTTTATCAGGGATTTTTCAGTTTTCCTATAGGGAACACAAGAATTCCTGCTAGGGAGGCCAGTGGCAAGACCCTGCCTGTTCAGAGCTGACACCTTGGACCCAGCTGGCTGTGGCTGAATTCCTGGCCAAATGGGACCAGGAGGACATGCTTTGACAGTTCAAAGCAGGCCACTACACCCAGAACATCTTCTGGGCGATAGTTGCCCAGATGGCCAAGCAGGGGGCACACATGGCAGTAGTGCCATACAGAGGCCAACCCTGCAACCACAGTCCACTGGTAGCTGGCCCAGTGGGGCAGATGCCTCTACTGGCTGTGCAGTCCCCATCTGGGTCTGGCAGGTGTGCAGCAGGTCACAGCCAGGCAGCAGCCCCCACTGCCAGACTGCTGCAGTGGGTAGAGGGTGCAGGGAACTCTCAGGGCTGCTTCAGCAGTCCAGCTGGCACAAGAGGTAGTGTCCCCAGGTACCAGTTGGCTGGGCCCCAGAAGCTCCTGAGAGCTAGTAGCCCTGAGCTACTTGCCAGGGCAACTTTTTATATGGCTGGGTCCAGGACAGGGCAACTTTTTGTACTGCTGGGGACAGCACAGATGCTGGCCGCAGGCTCTAGCTCCCCACAGCTACAGATCCGGGAGGAGCCAGGCAGGGTTATTTTGCCCCAAGTGGCACAATTTGCTCCACACCAAAGTGCATGTCCTAGCAAGTGCACTGAAGCAAAAAGCCCTGGCTCAAATTTGCACCGCTTCTATTTGAGCTGCTGCAAGTGCACTTGTTTGCATGTGTGGACATGCCCCAGGAGGCTTATACTGACTATTTAATATGGCAGGTCTTAACTTTATTCTTGTCTTGTTTTACATTAACAGCAGACAGCATCAGCAATTGCAAAATTCTACAAGCAAAAATCTGCCAGTAGAGAATGCCTTCTGGGATATTGTGAGGTATGAGGTTCACTAATGTCTCTCTAAGTCATGGGTGGTGAGATGAATCTTGGGGCAATTAGATCCCTTAGACCAGAGGTTCCCAGTCTGTGGTACGGGTACACAGACAACCTGTCAGTGGTACACATTAACAGGTTTATTATAATTATTTTATATGACAAAAACTTGCTGGTGGTACTTAGGTTGAACTGAAAAATTTGCTGGTGGTACTTATTGTTGTATCATTTTAAATTGGTGGAGCACAATCTGTCAGAGTATGGGAACCGCTGCCTTAGACTTTTAGTTAATTTTGTTTATAAGAGGGTTTTTCTTGCTATAAAATGACATTTCCAGTTTAGACTGTTAAGTACCAATTTTATTTAAACTGTATCAATTGAACAGCTCTCCTTTTACAGAGGAAATCATAATGCTCCTTAATCTGTCTCTTATAAGAACATATCCAAATTCTCTGAGTCTCCAAGGAACAATTTACACAGGATGATATAAACATCACATGATAAGGTATGACCTATGGCTAGGAGGCCAGGGTGATTGTCCCCAAAATCCCCTTTCAAGGCTGTTCGTGCTGTCAACATCAGCCTAATCAATTTAACTCATTATCCCATGTGATGGACAAATCTTCAGTGGGTGAATCTTCTCAAGGCACTAGAAGCAACTCCCTCCTCCCCCTGCCCCCATACATATACACAAGCTGTGGCAATGTAGGCAAGCCAGAATGGAATATAAGGATCTTTTAATCCTCTTTCACCTTCTCAAATGTTCTTCATAAAAGATCACTAATGGTTGAGTCCCATCTCCTTCCTGGGATATTGACTGAAATTACAGAACGCATATAATATGCTTGCATCTTGGTGTTCTCTGCAGTGCAATTCAATTTAAGGCTAAGTGCTGCACTGTGTTTTTCATCAATCTACCATGCTAAGGACATCTAAATACCAATCATTTTAACTAGTTGAGAAAATTAATGGCTTTGCATTGTAAATAGCAATCCATATCAGACAGCCATCCCAGATAATGGTGCAGTGTCAGCCATTTAAGATCCAGAAAAGAAATTATTTGCTGAAACAGTATTAAAAAGTCCACTGTATCCAAATGTAATATACTGTAATTTAATGAACCAATGAATGTAGAATTATTCATTAATATCAATACTAGATTTTTTAAAATATGGGATCATAACTATATATCTTCCTATTCAATGGCATTTTTAAATTACTTTTGGTTGATTTCCAACATATACCTTGTAATAAAAAAGTTTTAAAAGCTATGTATGTATATAATTTTTTTCCTAAATAAAGTTGGTTACTTTGTTACTCTATAGACATTGCATTGTCACTTAGTAAAAAATAAATATTGGAAAACATTTTCAAATCTCCTAATATAGTACACTATTAACTATGCAAAACAGCAATATATTCTTAGGTTATTAGCTGAATTCTTAAGTTATTAGGTTATTAGGTGAATTTGGCTATCTTTTTTATAGCTAGGAAAATAGAATGAAAGGTTGCTAATTCAGCTAAAAGCATTTGTTCTGAACACCAAGGGTACTTACACGCATGCGGGGGGCTGCTCCAATCAACTGTAAATTCAGCACATCTTAGCAGAATCAATTAATCGAGTCAATTAATCAAGTCTAACTATTCTAAACTCGATTAACTGAGTCTGCTGGTGCATAGAAATTAATGTGCTCCAGCAGCCTCCAGTGTCACGTATATAAGTGTCCCTGTGCTGGAAAATGGCAGTGGGGCACTTTGAACTAAAGCTCATTGAACAAGCTTTAATTTAAAGCACCCCACTGCCATTTTTTCAGTGCAGGGACACTGATTCACACTCGGATATTTTTAATTAGTGCAGAAGGCTGGGGGGCAGGGGTCTGCAGGTCGGGAGTGAGGGGCACCAGCAGGGCTGGGGGGGTACTAGCAAGGTTGGAGTCAGTGTGTCCAGAGTGATAGGCAGCAGCAGTCAGTGAGGGACAACAGAATGGGCAGGGGCAGGGCACTGATGTGTCATTGCCCCCCCGCCCCCACCATCATATTCCCCCTGCCCATCTTCACCCCCCCACCCATGACAAACGTCCTCTTTTTTGGACCTGGAAATGTGATCATCCTAGATTACCCCATCAGCACAGCCTCTAAGTATCTATTAAAACAGGACACAGATGTTCATATTATGTTATAATTTTCCATTCCTCCTTATTTTGCTTAAAATTGGCTACTTACAAGTTTTTAACAGGTATTTTAAACTTGAACTCCAGGCATTTTAATAAGAAATCCTCAGCAGCCAAGCTTTAAGAAACTCCAATTAATCATTTTCAGAAAAGGTACACTGGAAAGCATATACCCAAACTATACTTGAATTATTTTCTTCTCCCTTAAGATTTGCATAGTAAATGTGCCGGACTCTGTATTTCCAGCTGTCACTATTCTAAACTGAAGTTCTTCTAATCAAAGCCAAAACACACCCAGATGTTCTGCTATTGAACAGATATTGTACACAGTCAAGTTACTAGTGATTTTAGACATTTCAGTGAAGCAACGACAATGATTGACATCCAAATCAAGAATAGTATCTTGTTTGCTGTTAATTTTCATTTATTAAAACAGAAAGCACAGAAGCCAAAGTACAAATTAAAAGAATGAGTGAACACAATGGTAGAAATGCTACAACATGATACATGAAAAAAAAATACTACTGATAATACTTGCCTTCACTAGCTTAAAGCAAATGGTGACAGAGACACTACCCACTCACACTATTCCAGGACAGCTGTGAATTAAGCATGGTAGTTCTTCAAATACATCTTGAGACCAAAAATAAATAGGAAAGGAGGTTATCTGAATACATTTAAAGCTTCAGTCTTGGGTTTGGTTCAGTGATGTCGAGTTCTCCTAATTCACTTTTCTTTACTTCACAGTACTCACTTAGTGATCCACCATTTAGAACATGTACTTTGGACTAAAGTTATACATGTGCTACATACGGTCAACAGTTAAACTAGGTAGCACCTCTTAAAATGCCCCACATCATTTAAACAAAATTAGAAAAAAAATTGTTTTTGTTTGTTTCCGGCAAAGAACTCTAATTCCCATATACGCAGTCTTTTATGCAGTTTGTTTAAAAGAAACAGCTGTAACTGCTCCTAAACAGGGTGCTAACAGCATGCTATAATCAGGCTGCTTACCCTTCATTATACAGCAACTCCAGATAGACACCAGTAGATTTCAGTGTACAATCCATGACTGTGTAAGGTAACTGCTTTTTAATGAAGTGTGAACAGCTGAATCTGTCGCAAATAGCCAAGTAAAGTTAAAGACATACAGTATGGGGATGGCAAGCTGCCAGGTATGAATGGCTGTAGCCTTTACCAAGGACATTTTAGAGAAGGGGGAGGCAGTATCTGCACGTGAATAGGAAAGCAGGCGAAAGGAAAGATAGTTTGTAAGGAACCCAGCACCAAAAATGCAACCAAAACATACTCTAGGATTGGTCCTTCTGGCCACTCTCTAGCTCCCAGGAGGGAGCGTGCCATCTCCATAGACTGGTTAGGCAAGTTCTCTCCTTTCCTCCCAGAAAGCTCCAGGAATTCGGTTTTCCTGAAGACCATTTCCTCCTAGAGCTCCTATTGGTCTTGTGCAGGTCTACAGAGTCCTTAACACTGAGCTTTGCCTAAATGATATGTCTACACCCAAAAAGTTAACCAATTTATTATCTTCCTATAGCACTGTCACACCAGTTTGTAGAGGCATAACTAACAGTTCCGGTGATATGGGCAGAGAGCCGGAGAGAGACAGCCACACACCAAAGAGCAGGGGAAGAGTCTTACCTTATCATTTGCTCAGTGGGGAATTGTGAGGCTCTGCCTGTTGCTGCCACGGTGCAGGCTCCCAACACAGCACCTGATGCCACCACTGAGTAGCCTCCCAAAGGCTGCCATTCTGCTGCCCCCACTATATCAGCACCTGGGGCTGGTGGCCTGCTTGCTCACACTCAGTGGTGTTACTGCTGCTATGTAACTCCTTGCAAGTAGGTTATAACAATACTAACAGTTTTCATTTCTCCGTGCCACTGCAATATTATGCAATTAAAAGTTACAGTTACCGTTTCCTTATATAATGGTCGAAATGATCCATATTACATCAGTGCTACTTAATTACATGCAACATTAAATAGGAAATCTGAACCACTTCCCTCAGTGCCTCAGAAACTGAGTCCTAGTTATTCCTCCTCTGTAAATGTGTGGTACTAACATCTTTCTGAGCTTAATTAGATGGTGCCAGCAGAGCAGCTCAGGAAGGAGCTTTTTAGAATTACTTAACCATGGTAGTATTCAGTATGAAAGTATAAAGCATCTGAGTTAGGACTTTTTTCTTGCTCTTAAGTACACAGTGCACCATAGCTTGTATAATTAGCCACTGCATTGCTCTGTAACTATAGCTATATTGCAAAGATCTGCAGCAATGCCTCTGCTCAGTTCTCAGAAAAGAACTTGGAGATTGTGATGTACAATGTATTAGGCACAAATGGAGGTGACGTACTTGGGCTAAGTGACTTTTCACTTTCCATTATTACCGTTATTTTCTGTTTCCCACAGTAGCACGGTGGTGCATACAATTAAAACTCTTTTAGTCTCATGTAAATTAGAGGTGACTAGGGAAAAGCTGTAATTTATGTGCCAAGTTGTTTTTGGCAGAAAAATCTTTATTTCTTACTAAAATTCTTTCTTGATGAGAATTTCTCTCTCTGTGCATGAGCCTGAGTCTGATGTTAAGTATGGAGCTTTTTGCCACAATGCTCCAAGTGTGGGCACAGTACCTGTTGCACACAGTCATATTTTACATCCCTCAAAAAATCCAAACCAACTGTGAGGAGAGACAGAAAAGAAAAATGACAGGAGGCTAAAGGTGTTAGGTAATCATTTAAAATAAGAATATATGTATAACTTAGGATCCTGAGGTATGCTTATGCTTTCCTCCTGCGGCAAAACCAGTAGTTACTGGTAAAATGCAGCAAGACAGAAAAGGTAGCTACTTTCAGGTTTGATTCACATTAAAAATAAGAAGTCAGCATTTATAATACAGTTTTATCTAAGTTGGACATTTTGACAGGTTCTCAGCAGGACTTCAACCTTCAGCATAACTGGATCAGTGAAACTTTATAAATCCTCCTGGAAAGGATGAGAATTTAGGTAGCTGTGTAACTACTATGATCTCATCTCAGAAGTCTTATCCATCGGATTTCACAGTTCTCTCCATAGCTTTTCAGTCCTTAATATTTCAAAGATCTTTAAATCTTTTATTTTAAGTTGGACAATATATTTCTACACCAGTTTGTTTTCCTACAGTAGCATGCCCCAAACCTACAATGCACCGTCTTTGTACCCATGAATTGTCACATGCATCTCATTTCAAGAAGCATTTACATCTTTGCTTTTGAAAAATTCATGAGTTTTCAATACAGGCCATTCTATAACAGATGCCTCAATGTAGTATCAATCTGCTGACTAATGATTTATGTATAACATGGCATGACTTATCATAATTCATCACACTCAACTTATGTAGCAATAAAAGATTGACTGGGAGATTAAAACCACTGAGCATCACAATCCAAAAACTCTCTGATCACTGGTAAAAAAAAAAGCATGCAATTCAGTCTACATCACAACACATTTTCCATCAAGCAAGCACAAGTATTAAATTTTGCTTAATGACACAGGTATTCATTTAGCAAAATATGTAAGTGTGTGCTGAATACAGCTTTAGGCCATTTTCACACCCCCTCCTTATTGTTCCTGGAAGACACAATATACTTGGAAGACAGTAGTATACTGTTTTTTCAGCTTTTCCATGAGCACCGCCTTCAAGCATGCCCACCCACCTTCTCCTGCTCTACATGCACCAATACCAAAAATGAGGCAGCAAAGCTGCTCTGCTGGTCCTTCTCTGCCCTTTGAGATAATCGCCAGCAGGCTCAAAAGCTGCAGCAGCAGTCACAAGGGGAGAGTATTTTCAGTGCAGCTTCCTGACTCCTTTCTGGATTTGCAGATGCAGAGTAAGTGAGGTATGCCTGAGTGCACTGGTTTGGGAAATGCTGTTGAAACAATATGTACATATGTCACATCTGTGTCACACCAGTTTCCTGTTCAGGTCAGTACCAGTTGCTGGGATATGACAAGTCCTCTTATCTTTTGCCTACCTCTCAACATGCCCCTTGCACTAGCCACAGATAATTTAGGGGCTGCTCCACTGGATCTGTGATACCTGCCTATCCTCACACTTTGTTTGACTTTCCTACTAAATCCACCCCTAACTAGTTAGGGATCTGATGAGAGATTTTCATTTCCCTGATCAACTGTTCTATTAGACCGCACACAGACAATACTTGTCACTGACAGTGGTTTGCTGTTTCCTTATTTTTTCACATATTTACAAAGCTTGTGTCAACCATGAGTGCATTGCCTTAAACTTGGCAATCAGGACTCATAGTAGAGATGATATCTTTTATAAGACCAACAAGATTTTTTTTTAAAAATGTCTTTAATTGCAAGCTTTTGGGCACAAACACCCTACATCCGGCATTGCAGAAAAGATTTCATTTCTACTGAGGATAACTTTTACAATCTTTTCTCCAATGCCTGGTGAAGGGTGTTTGTGCCCAAAAGCTTGCAATTAGAGAATTTTTTTTGCAAAAATCTTGTTGGTCATCTCTGCTATGAGTCCTGGTTGCCTTTTCCTGTAGACCAGTATGGCTAAAACCTGGATACCTCTCCTTAAACTTAGAATTTTCATTTGATAGCATAACGATTGATTTCATATCTAGCTATCTCCTACTTTTGTCCCAATTAATATACAGCATCCCAAGGACAACTGTCCTCTAATGTCTGCTCTGTTCACCTAGCCTACCTACATCCAGTGAGAAGGCTGTTGTGCTAGCAACAATGCCAGTGGTAACAGTACATTAACAAACATGTGGGTTGAGACCCATTTTTGTTGGGACGATATTAATCATGGGGGCCTAGAGCCAGAACCATATAGAGAAGCTTAACACCAACAGCACAGCTTTGTCATTATGGTTCATTGCAGAATCCCCTTCCCTCAGCTGGTGATAGGAAGCTGCTTCAGGAAGGTAGCACAGCTAATTTGGAAGGAGTAGACAAGCAGGAACAGATGGTCTTTTTCTGAACCAGAAAATGAGCAGCAAGTCTCCTACAAGGTATCTGATACAGATGGTTTAACTGTTACATAACATGGAAAGAGTGGTCCACTGGAATGGCAGAGGAAACCTTGATTCATGATTATTCTAAACCTGTGGTAAAGACATTACTACAGAACTTGAGGTCAAATATTGCTGTTGTTGCTCCCAGGAGCACCTACAATTATGCTGGCAGCTGCAGAAGGCATAGTCCTATACCCGCATAAAGTATTATATCAAACGTAAATATTGCCATGCTGTCACACAGGGAAAAAAAGAACCCTTGAGACTTCACAACATGAAGTTTTAAGATGTAAACAGGTGCTAAATAAACTCGTTGATGCTTTTATGGAAAAAATATAAATCACATTACCCAGTCTTAGGTGTACAAAATAAAAATAGTGCAAATCAAATAGCTTGCTCTTCTGACAGTTCTTTAAAATATTTGAGGCACAGAAGCCTACCATATAAGCCAAAGGAGAATCTCTATTAGCAACACAGTTCTCATGAAATGCATTTGAGTGATCTGCTGAAGGATGCCATTATGTGTCCATAAAAGTAGGCAATTCAAGATATAAAATACTATGTTGTGGTTCAAATCATCATAAATCTTTACTGCTGTAGTGTCTAAGAGTCCCCGTCACAAACCAGGACTGAACTGTTCTATGCACTGTACATAAATATAATAAGAAGCTGGTCCCTGGCCCAAAATATTGTGAAAAAATTACCTGAAAATATTAAAACACAGGACTGAAAGAGATCTCTTGAGCTATCAGAATCCAGTCCTTTGCATTCACAGAGGATTAACCCAAGGAACCCCCAAATTGCCACTTCAAACCCTCACAAACACACAAGGCACAACATTTGAAACACTAAGTGCACTCTGTAACAGGAGTGCTCAACTTCTGGTCTGCAGGTTAGATTCAGCCTGCAAGGCAATACAGGCTAGGCACAGACATTACACATAAACCGATTTAAATTAGAACAAACTGGTTTAAACCTGTAACAGAAAAGACATTCAGTGTAAATAAACCAGTATGAAAATGGCTGAAACCAGTTTGAGATAAAATTGGTTGAATGTAGTATTAGACTTAACAGATTTGGCTCAAACCAGTTTATGCAATGTCTGTCCCATACCCCTTCCTGGTTCAACTCCAAGCAGACTCCCCCAGCATCCCAACATGGGCTGGGCTCTCTGTTCCAGCCCAGCTGGGCTCGTCATGCCCCTCTGCCTCCAGATGCACAGGGAGTGGAGGGGGTCTAGCCAGAAAGGGCTGTAATTCCCTATCTCTGTGCCAGTGGAAGGGATGCAAGCCAGGTCTGCCAGGTGCTCCCCCCTTACTCCTGCAGCAGGGGGGCACCATAGCCCCTGAGGCAGAGTGGAGCAGGGAAGAGAGTTAGTCTCCCCTCTACACCACTTGCAGCCAGGTCTGTCCTCTGTTGCCTCCATGCTTGCTCCCTGTGGCAGAATAAGCCCCTTACTGTCCCCTTCACCGGATGCCAGAGGGAGGGAGAATAACCCCCATCCCTGCTCCCTCACCTCAAGCTCCCCCTGCTGTCTGGCCATACCCCCACCCCACTGCTGCAGCAGGAAGGGGCAGCAGCCCGTTATAATGTCGTGGAGCATGAGCACCTTCCTGGTGCTGCACTGAGGGGTGGGCAAAGTTGTGGCGGGCTGCACATGGCAGCACTGGGGTCTGGAGAGGGCCAGAACCCTCCCAGCCCCCACCAGTGCCGCCATGCTCCACAGCAGCTTGCCTCAATCACAGTGCACCAGGAAGAGGCTCGCACTTGGGGAAACCATGATGGGGGATGCTGCCCATCATGGTTGTTCCCTGCTTGCTGCTCCAGCAACTGGGCAGGGATCAGACCAGATACCACCTGCAGGGCCTCTGCGGGGACAGAGTGAGGTTATTACCCACTCTTCCCCCCGGGGCACTGCAGCTACTACTAGGTCTGTGCTTGGGGCAGCATCTGGTGGAATAAGCTCCCTCCTGCTGGGAGAGGACTGGCTCTGAGCACAAACGGAGTCTGCTTACTGCTTGGTATGCAGCCGCCACTTGGTCTGTGCTCAGGGCAGCCCCATCTTGGTAGGAGGGTGTTTATTCCACTGGATGCTGCCCCAAGCACAGACTGAGCGGTGGCTGAGGCCAGGCCTGGATGCAGTGCCCTGGGGGCAGAGTGGGGAATAACCCCACAGCCTGACCTGCCAGAGGCCCTGCAGGTGGTGTCTGGTCCCACTCCTATCACTACCCAGCTGCTGGAGCAGCAAGCAGGGAATGACCATGATGGGCAGCAGCCCCCATCACTGTTTCCCCAAGTGCGGGCCTCTTCCTGAAGAGGGCTGTGCTGCAGTTAAAGGAAGCTGCTGCAGAGCATGGTAGCATGGGTGGGCTTGGAAGGCTCTGGTCTTCTCTGGACCCTAGTTACACCGTGTGCAGCCCACCACAGCTTTGCCCATCCTGCAGCGCGGTGCCCCCTCTGGGAAGGGTCTCACAATCCCCAACGTTATAACAGGGGCTGCATGGCTAGACATCAGGAGGAAGGGCCTCTAGGGGAAAGTGGGGAGCAGGGACAGGGGTTATCTCCCCTCCCTCTAGTGTCTGGCAGAGGGGAGAGCAGGGGGCATATTCCACTGCAGGGAGCAAGCATGGCGGTGACAGTGGGTAAACCCAGCTGCCAGTGGGGATAGAGAGGAAACTAACCTTCCTTCATGCCCCTCTCTGCCTCAGGATCCATGGTGTCCCACTGCTGCAATAGCAACGGGGGAGCACCCAGCAGACCTGGCTTGGGTTCCTGCTGGTGGCCTAGGGAGGGGAAATTAAACCCTTCTCCAGCCAGTTGAGCTCAGACTTACCATATCCCCCCAGCACACTTCCCTGCTGTTGAGGGCATACTCTAGTGCCCCCTGGTGCCTGGTCTGAGCAACTGCAGACATGTACTCTCAGTTCCTTAGTCCAGGGAAAATGTTTGTCCTGTTAAAAACTGGTTCAACCCAGGTAAGTTAGACTAACCTGGAAAAGTTGAATCAATTCAGGTTCTGGGTTTTTGAATGTCTGTCCCTAGCCACAAGGAAGTTCATGGGGCTCCCTCCAGGTCCAAAATTTTGTTGGCAAGGGAACAGGCAGGGATAGCATTAGTTGTAGCTCTCCTGCTGTCAAATTTCTAGATTATTAAAAGTCATCTTATAAGCCTAACTGACAATGGGTTTTTGGTTGTAGCCATTTTGGTCTAAGGCAGAGATGATCAAAATATGACCCGGGGGCTGAATTTGGCCTGCCAGGCCATTCTATCTGGCCTGCAGAGCCCCTAAAAAATTTAGAAAATTAATATTTATCTGTTCCTGCCTGTCTGTCAAAGATGACAAGAGCAAGGGGCAGTAGGACCCAGGGGAAACCGGCAGCAGGACCCAGCAGCCAGCCCAGCCCAGCCCAGCCCAGCCCAGCCCAGCACCACTCCCCTAACCCCCCCCCCCCCCCCACTTGGAACACTCTGCCTAGCAAAGCCTTCTAACCTGGGACTGTTCCTGCCTCCCTGTGCCGGTGAAGGGAATTTAAGTAAGAGTGGTGGCGGAGGGATGCAGGGGAGGGCCACAGTCCTCAGGGCTGGGCCAGGCTGGGCCAGCACCTGCTGAGTCATCCTGGAACCACATGGTGCTGAAGTGGCTGGCGGGCACCCCCCTACCTGCAGCTGCTTTCACCACTCCCCTGCCCGCCCACCCACTCCTGTACCACATGGCTTCCAGCTGCATGGCCAGACTGGAAGAGCATGTGGCCCATGCTGGTACCCCAGGGCCAGGAGCAGGAGGGTGTGTATGTGTGTGTGCGTGTGCGTGTACATGCATCCATGCAATGAGGGAGGGACTCTGTGTGTGTCATAGAACGAGTCCCACATGCACACCCTACCATATACATGCACCCACACACCCCCTTGCACTGGCATACATACAGACCACCCTCACACCACTCCAGGACCCCCACAAATCCTCTACCCACCCACACCCCACATATCCATACACACACCCAAATGCTCCCTCATCCCACATCCTCCACACCTAACCACCTCCCAACCCCCCACACACCCACACCCTCCCCTACATCCTTATAGTCCCCCCAACCTATACCCACCCCCCATGCCCTCACCCCTCCAAAATATACAAAAGTAAGACTTCATTTTAAGCTATTGTGCAATCACCTCTGTGTACCCTACACAAACACATGGAAATCAAGACAAAAATATATTTTGAAATCAAATTAATGAATGTTGTAGATGTTTGATTTTTAGAATATAATTTGGTATTTTTCTGGTTCTGAGATGGCAAAACCTCTTGCTGAAAGGAGTAATTCTGGGGGCAAGGGGAGAGACTTCTGGTGACAAAGGTCATGTGTTAGGTGGTGGTGACTAGGAGGCGGGACACCTGTCAAGAGGCAGGACTACCCATGCAGCCCTCAACAGCTTGCCAAAACTTGGTAAGCAGCTCTCCACTCAAAATAATTGCCAGTCCCTGGTCTAAGGATACAGGCAGGCAAGGTTCTTTGAGTAGATGTGATATCTTTTATTAAACCAACTGAGTAGCTGGAAAAAAATGTTAGCAAGCCTTCAGGAGCAAATTGCCCTTCAGGGATAGGGAGTCTCTCAACAGGCATAGGGAGGCTCTGAACAGCAAAGAATCCCTATGCTTGAAGAAAGGTGATTGCACCCAAAAGCTTGCCAATAACTTTTTTTCCGACTACTCAGTTGGTCTAATAAAACACATCACATCTACTCAAAGAACCTTGCCAGCCTAACTGACAATGGGCACGGTGCCACAAACACTCTTGCATAGGCTCTAGAATTCTGAAAAGAATTACATGCAAACCCTGCATACAGCTTGCAGTAATGGCTTGTTGGTTTCTGTTAATGGGCTTTAAATTAAGCCAACCAAAAAGTAAAAAAGAACCTCTTCAAATGACTCCAATGGGTTTTGGATTAGGTCATACAATGACTATGTGATTTAGTACTGAAAAATACGGGGGGGGGGGGGATGGAAATCTTTTGTCTGCTCTAATCTGGGGAACTAAAGCTGAGTGAACTTGCCAAGTACTTCATTGAAGAACATTACATTGAATAGAAAAGTTACAGCAGCAAATAATAAAAACAAATACCAATTTGTATTATGGAGGGCTGCAAAGAATCCAGAAGTGTTGCGTGCCAGTTATTGATATCAGAGGTAGGACAATTTTATGAAAACACTGCAGTGAGGCAGTGCAAGATGGGATGAGAGGCCCCATATGTGACTATGGAAGCCTCCCCACCCCACACAACCAAAGGGCCATTTTCTGCCCACAAGTAAAGCTCTCAATTGTTACAGCAGGTATGACCCAACATGCTTTCCCCATACACAATTTCTGACCAAGGTTAAATCTGAGTAGCCTTTAGGAAGTGTGGTGAAGAATGGTCTTAGCAAAGGGTGAGAAACTGTCTTTGTAAGTGCATGAGGCTTAGATAAAAAATAGTTTGACAGAAGTGCTGACACTTTTAACAAGAGCTCACAGGCAGATTCCAGCACCCTTTTGTATAAAAGGGTACACAACTGAAGAAATATATATTTTAATTACAGTATTTCCTAATTATATGTTGGATTTTATCTCAAACCTCTCAGTGCTAAGTAGTGCTGAACAAATCATTTATAAGAAAGTTATTCACTGAATTTTCTCTCTTTTGCTGGTCATGAATTCTTCATGAGCAGATCACAATTTTCTTGACTCAATGTGATGTTTGAAATGAATTGCCATTTAATTTTTGCATATAAATTCCTAGCCTACAGCTGGTTTGTCTGAGAGTTTTTTGTATAAGAAATTTAAACTATTTGGAATAGATTAGAGAAGCTGCATGGTTTATTTCTGCTACCTGATTGGATAACTGACTCAACTCTTGTAGATAACTTGTGATAATGAATTCGCACATATTCTGTAACTTTTAATTAAAATGCAGTTTTTCTGTCTGCATCTATACATAAACTCACTTGTTGGAATATTTACAGAAAACAAAAACAAAACAAAAAAAGGATGAGAAAATGGTCTAAGTAAAGCCATTTCTTTCTGACCTGCCCATGCACCCAGACAAAATAATAGCAGTTCCATGACTAGGCAAGGATCAAGAGTCAGTAGAATTGCTAGTAGATTTCACCATTTGGTGAAAGGTGCATTTAAATTCAATTGTTCTGTATTCTATTTACTTGGTGCCTGATTTATCAAAGTAAATCATCACTATCACAGTTAAAATTCTATCAGCTAAGTAAATAAAATTGAAAGTCTCTCTCAAGGAATTTTCAGACCTTTGGGGTGGGGGGGAATCACCTGAAGCCCTACAAATACCACACATTACTTGATCAACAGTGTAGGCTTTATAAACAGAGTGGCAATCAAAGCCTCTTTTATAGCTCACCAGAAAAGAATATATCACAAGCTCAAGGTATTGGACTTTTAAAATTGCTGTATTTTCCATAAGCTTTGGTAGACAATAACAATTTGCCCTGGAGTCAAAGTACTTTTATAATCACTGTGTTAAAAAAAAATGACATTTTTAACAGTTCATATTTTGCAACAGGTTTATGACTTGCTTCCAGACAAAGAAGAGCAAAGCTCATTTTTGTGCGATTAAAACTCCCTTTGTGTATTCAAGACCTAAGGCTAGATTCATTGCAGCACTAAGTTCCCCCTTGGTACTGCACAGGGGAGTGAAAGATAAGGTCTCTTGTTTTAAGGAACCATAAAGTTGTCACCCTCCAAACTCCACTGAAAAGTGTGATCTTTTGGGCCTTGTAACATTTTGAACACCACATTTTTCAGACTATTTTATTGAATAATGGAACAAAATAGAATGCCCTCTGCTGAGCCTGCCTAATTAAAATGTGTTTAGAGTGTATGTAGACAAAATGGGGACCCTAAACTGAAATGGTGTGTTTTTAAAAACACCGCTTCAAGTTGGGGCCCTTTAAATCCCCGTGTCATGCACACACCCAACTTACCTGGCTCTCTGGCTGCAGGGAGGGGAGGGTGAGCTGCTGGTGGGTGATGTGGTCCCTGGGCTGCAGCAGGGGGGACTGGTGCTTCCCTCTACGGCACTGGTGGCCCCCCCCCAGGCAGCACCTGCCCACAGGCACCCAGCTTGGGTGGTTCCTGGGGGCACTGCAGCTATGGAGGGAAGCACCAGGTCCCCGTGAAGCTCAGGCAGGCAGGCAGGCAGGCTCCAGGGGGAAAAAAAGAAAGAAAAAAGATTAGGCTGGCTGCTTTTCGTGGGCAGAGCCTGCCTTCCCAGACTGCTGCCAGGCTGCCTGCAGGGCTTCCTGCAAAGCCATGGAGCCCAGTACTTTGCTGCCCCTACAGCTGCAAATTGAACTAAAACTTCTTCAAGGAGTTTGCTGTGCCCCAAGTCATTTAAGGTGCATTATGCTGCCGAATTTCCTACAGTGGTTGGAATTAATGCTCAATACGCCACTGAGGCATGCAAACACTTACAACATTAAAGTGGTGCAAAAGCAGTTAGCATACACACCCCTCATTTCATCTAGACATGGCCTAGGTACCAGTAACATTTCAGCTTATATCTCTCAGTTGGGCACAGACAGCTGTGACAGTTTTTGCCCGATCTGGCCCCAGAAAGCGGTCTACAGCTGTGACCAAACACAAGTGCATGACTGCAGACTGCTTTAAAAGGCCCCAAACCTGCAACAATCTTCTAAAATGTTTTCATGAAAGTTGTTTGCCAAATTTTATAGAAGGAACAGAAAGATATTTGACAGTACGCTTCTCAAGAATCACAGGGCACGTGGACAGTTATTTCTCATGAGTAAAAGACACCATTGTGGATAAAACACTCCCACAAAGACAGTTCTAGAGGATATATTCCTTGAAAAATAAATATATCTGAGGTTTTAAAAAAACAAACAGTAAAATTCAAACAGAGTGTATAGCTGCCACAGAGCTCCATAAGAATCCTCCTTATTTCTCTATGTATATATCTTTTTATTTGGTCCTTTAAATACGTTATTGCAAGTTGTGATGAGGGGAAGCATTAAGTTTTGAATGGTGGGCTATTTGCAAAGTGGTAAGAATACAAACTTCAGGAGCCTCTTGGAGATTCTGCCTATGCAGCCCTCTGTGCTGTGGACACAGTAGGTCTATGAGATCCAGCAAGTAACAGAATAATAGACCATTTATTCCACAGGCAGCCAGGCACAATCTACAGCAGTCCTGGCACATCTCAAGGTATGCTGGGAATGAACTCTCCTCCAACAGGATCTAGGTTCACTGAAAGTAAAGATAACAAGAACAATAAATACAGCACCATTGGACCAGAGTTAGGACCTTAGTGTTCACTGTGCATACTGGGGCCAGTCACGTAGTCTTACTGTGGTCAGTAAGAGTTTGGAGGAATATTCAAAGGCTGGAGAAAGGACTGCTGCAGTTACTAACAATAAGAAAAAACAAAAGCTTTCAATAAGACTATAAGCAGCGTAGAAACAATAGCCTTTCAATAGCAATGGAATTTTCTAAACCAGCCAATGAGCTAAATAGTGTTTGAACATATTTTTCTTCACAGCATTTATAACTTGAGCAAGAAAGAACATTTAAACAATTGCTGAATATGCAAAAACAGGCTGATTTGCTCTCAAGGGAGACTTGGTAGCAAAATTCTGATTTTAGTGTAACTCCAGAGAAACTGTAAGATCAGTTTGTGACTGATCTTACATCAGAGTGACTCCCGATATACTGTGATGCACAGAGATCAGAATTGTGATCCTCAGTTCCCGCTGAGGTCACATTAACATTCAAAGCTAAGTTTGTGCTGTCAGGAACATCCAGTTCTGTTGTGCTATTACAAAGCCAGAAGTACCAAAAGAAAAGGAAAAGAATCCATTGTGCACCTAGTACAGACTTTCAGATAAAGCCTCCACTTCATCTAAAAATATCTTATAGATTATGCTTCACAAAGCATAAATCAGCTAAAGTGCTGAACACAGGAGTTTGAGACTCAATTCTACATACAACCTATTAAAATTATTTACAGTTATAGCCAATGAGTACAAGTTGGGCACCTGCAGATAACAAAACCTCTTTCCTCTTGTGATACAGGAAGATCTGAAACCAGGAAAACCTAAGTTAAGATTCTTACTGGTAGTAAGCTGGTAGTAGTTAACTTTCGATTGATCCTCAGTGCTGCAACTTCTTCACTGGCTCCCCTCACCCCAGGAAAAAAAGAAAAAAAAAAGCTTAACTGTAGGTCTAAGTACAGATAGTCAAAAAGCCTGAAGCCGGATTGATTCAATCTTCACAGGTTAATCTTCTGCTGCATAGACCAATAAGCAAGTGAACAGATATTTACTTTTGATTCCAAAAATACAGCCACATGCCTGTGATGGCTCAGGCCAGAAGCTAGGGCTGGGGGAGAGAGCAGAGGAATGCTGAAGTGTATCTCTGTGCTCAGCTGGGGCAGGCACAGTGTAGCCAGATAACAATTATTGCATTTTTACCATAATTTCAACACTTGTATGGTGAATGATAGATAACACTAAAAATGTTCAAAAAGTACAATAACTTTGAGGCACTTAATTGATGCAGTATATATAAACCCAAGTCACTCTCAGAGAGTCTTAACTGACTTTAGAATTCACTGTCAGTGCTTTCTTATGACTGTTTGCCTCAAAATAAAGAAATACTCTAACTTTGATGACCCAGTTCTCATTCACTCACTGTACAGATACAGTGAGCAATAAAGTAAATAGGACGACTTATTTACATAGCTATCAACATAATTTTTTTCCTCCAGTGTAAGATAGTTGTTCAGAAAATACAATAATTCAAGCTTCCTATACGATGTCATATTTAAGACTTGGCAACACTGAGCAGGCAGTTTGGGCCAAGGCTAGCCTGCCCACCCTGTGAGGGGTGGGTTTGCAGGGGAGATGCAAAGCATCCTGGGATGTTAGGGAAGGTGAGTTAACTTGAATCTGAAAGGGATTTGGTACGGAAATTCAGCCTCTTCAAGGGAGCAATCCTGGATGCGCAAGCGAAGTCTATCCTCGGAGGAAAAGCAGCAAAAGGGCACAGCACCTCCTTGGCTCTCCAGGGAACTAGCGGACCTCCTGCATCTAAAAAGGAAGACCTACAAAGGATGGAGGACTGGAACCACCACCAAGGAGGAATACTCTGCTCTGGTCCAGACCTGCAAAGAGCAAACACGGAAAACCAAGGCTGCGATGGAACTCCAGCTAGGTACAAATATCAAGCACAATAAAATGTCTTTTTTTAGATATGTGGGGAGCCAGAGGAAAAGAAAGGGCAACATTGGACCCCTGCTAAACCAGATGGGACAACTGACAACGATGCCCATGAAAAAGCAAACTTGCTTAATGGGTACTTTGCGTCAGTTTTTTCACCAGTCCTATGGGACCCCCCTGCCCATTGTGGGTCAGGGAGGCTCAGGTGAGGGAGACTCCTTACCCTCCATCGAAGCTGACCTCTTGAAGGAACACCTTGACAGTCTGGATACCTTCAAGTCAGCCAACCCTGATGGTTTACAGCCAAGGGCACTCAAAAAACTGACAAGAATCGTAGCTCAGCCCCTGGCACAGATCTTTGAGAACTCCTGGTGCTCTGGTGAAGTTTCCAACAACTGGAAGAAGGCCAATGTGGTGCCTATCTTCAAAAATGGGAGGAAAGTGGATCCAGCAAACTACAGACCCTTTTACGACCAGGTGACCTATCACCTGGACAAGGGGGAAAGAGATTGATGTCATATATCTTGTCTTTAAAAAAAGCCTTCAATCTAGTATACCATGATCACCTCTTGGCAAAACTGGCTAGCTGCGGCCTTGACCTCACCACAATCCACTGGTTGTGGAATTGGCTCCATGGCAGGACCCAGAGGGTGGTGGTTGACAGAAGTCAATAGTTGTGGTGCCCTGACCAGTGGAGTCCCTCATGACTCTGTCCTAGGGCTTTTACTTTTTAACAACTTCAACAATGATGTAGACATTGGTGTCAGAAGTGGGCTGGCCAAGTTCACCAATGATACCAAACTCTGGGGTAAAGCATCCACACCTGACAACAGGAGGGTGATCCAGGCAGATCTTGACAGGCTCATGAAGTGGATGGACAAGAACCTGATGGTGTTTAACACTGAAAAATGCAAAGTTCTCCACCTTGGGAGGAAAAGCCTGCAGCATGCTTATAGGCTCAGCAGTGCTACGCTGGTTAGCACTACAGAGGAAAAGGACTTGGGGGTCATGATTGACCACAAGATGAACATGAGCCTTCAATGTGATGCTGCAGCTAGTAAAGTGAGCAAAACACTGGCTTGCATCCATAGATGCTTCTCAAGCAAATCCCAGGACATCATTCTCCCATTGTACTCGGCCTTGGTGAGGCCGCAGCTGGAGTACTGTGTCCAGTTTTGGGCTCCACAATTCAAAAAGGATGTGGAGAAGTTTGACAGAGTGTAGAAGAGAGCCATACGCATGATCAGAGGTCAGGATAACAGACCTTATGATGAGAGGCTGAGAGCCATGTGACTTCAGCCTGGAAAAGCGTAGGCTCAGGGATGATCTGGTGGTCACCTATAAATTTATTATGGGTGTTCAACAGGATCTAGGGGAACATCTGTTCACCAGAGCGCCCCAAGGGATGACAAGATCGAATGGTCACAAACTCCTCCATGACCATTTCAGGCTGGACATAAGAAAGAACTTCTTTACTGTCCGAGCCCCCAAGTTTTGGAATAGACTGCTGCCGGACATGTTTCAAGCACCCACCTTGAATGCCTTCAAGACACTTTTTGATGTTTATCTTGCTGGTATCCTATGATCCCTGCTGACTTCCTTCCCCTGGGCAGGGGGCTGAACTCAATGATTATCTGAGGTTCCTTCCAGCCCAAATGTCTATGAAAAATCTATGAAGCTTACCAGTTTGTAAGTGCACAGACATTCCCTCTGGATTAAGAAAATGCAGTGCCTGCATTTGCTCCAAATGCCTGCAGTGGCTCTGCCTAGAAGCCAGGGGGTAGTGGGGAGGGCTCTAAAGCAGCCCTCCCTTGCTCCTCCCCCCCTCACTGCTCCTGGCTGGAGATGGAGCCAGCATAGAGTTGATAACACAGCATTTAGCACCCTGTCAAGAGAACAAAAGCCTCTCTCATTAGTTCAAGCTCTTAAACAGCTTTTTTCAAGGAAGGAACAGAGGGATATTACTAGCTGACCTGTTGATTAGGTCCAAAAAGCCCTAAGTGGACACTGTCCTGTCTGCCTTACACACACACCTCTCAGCATTGGCTAGCACACCAAATGCTGGCTATGGTCCATGATGTGGAAAAAGGAATAGGGGGAATCTCTGCTTCAGCAAGGAGTTGGGGGGAGGGATGGAGGGGGGGAAGACCAGAGACATGTTGAAGTCAATGGCAGAACAGGAAATTGAACCAGATATCCTTAGTTTGGTACCTTAATCATGATGTCATCCTTCAGCAATGGCAATATGGTGCAACTCCACTTACCACTTCTAGGTACCCAACCCTCACTTTCCATTTAACTACCTACAGTGCCAGCTCTCTTTGCCTATGGGTGTCTACCACCTAGACCATGTCAACATTGCTAGTTAGGGACAGTCATAAGGCTGTGCCCAAATCCATGCTGGAGACCCCTAAGCTCAACCCCCTGTCGAAAGTCTAGCCCCAGCCTAGAAGCCACCTGGTAGGAGGTCAATTCCACCACTGCTCATCTCCTATCCTGTCTCTCTCAAAAGCATATTTAGAACTTATCTGCATTTGTTGCTATTGGGTTGCTGTAATCTCACAACTACCTGTAACCGATTTCTAGCATACCGTGGTCGGCCGATGCAGGAAGTAGCATGCAAGAGATTTAGTCTGCAGATTGAAGAGAAATCTTTAGGTAATCAATAGGGACACTTTTGAAGCAACCACAAAGTAATATACATATAAGAAGTGGAGAGCTAGATAAACATCAATGTAGACCTATTGTTTCTGTTGACATATCTGCCCCCACTGTCCACTCTTTTCCTTCTTGTTTTCTCTTCATGCTTCCACCCTCTTCTTAGAAGTCATCATTCTCCATGTGAATCATTGACTTGACTTCTGCATCCTAGGGTGTATCTATGCCACAAACCAAGGACCAGCACAGATACATATGCTGAAAAATCCCAGCTACCAGCAACCACACAGCAGGACTCAGTTTTGTAGCCACATGCATACTAATGTGCATGTGATTTAACCCACATATATTCAGCACTAGAATCTTTGGGCCTGCTCCTTGGGTGCCTATACACACATGTACATTGAGGCTACTCCAGTTCACTGTAATTACAGCATGTTGAAGCAAACTTTATTAATTGAGTCTGCTGGAGCATGGTAAATACCGCTTTCCAGCAGACTCCAGCATCACATGCATCAGCATCCCTATGCTGAAAAATGGTAGTGGGGACATTTTAACTAAAGCTCATTCAAAGAGCTTTAGTTAAAGCACCCCCACTACCATTTTTCAGTGCAGGGACACTGATACATGTGACACTTTGGGCACTTTAATTAGACCAGCTCTCAAAGTACTGCTCTAATTAAAGTACACACCCCCCCAGCACATGTATACGCACCCATTATGCCTTGCTACATGAAATACTTTTAGTCCTTTTTCTTTTCCTCCTTTATATCAACCCTAGACTGACTTCAGAGTAATTCATAGTGAAGAGAAAGAATGATGCCTGATGAGGACTCCCAGAGGCACTTTTTAAATTTCAACTACAAAACTAAAAGGAGGTTCAGTATGATTATCCTGTCTCATTCCCTAGAAGGGATTTAGCAGAATCCAGAGACAGTATTATATGCTTCAGGGATAAACTCTTTATGACAAAAGATTTTGCTTATAGAACAGCCCAAAGCTGTTTCCATAAAGTTTCTTAGGAGTGGATGGCCCTGGGCTCCAGGACTTCACTTAGCCCCCCGATTGCATTATAATAACCTATCATATATTGAGCCCAAGTATGTTCAATGTCATTTTCAAGGAAAAGTTTAAAACACTACCAGCAAATGCATGGGCGGACTGGTGCCACCTTAGTTAGGGTGGGCACTTACTCCCCACAGTGACCAGTCAGTGACCAGAGGGATCCCACCATGGCCAATCTCACTGACCGGGGGAGTGGAGATTCCCTTGCAGCTGATTGCACTGACCAGGAAGTGGCTGCAGTGCTCCCAGAAGTGGCCATGGTGCATCCAGCACTCCCGCTTCCCAGCTGGCACTTGCAGGGGGGACACCGGAGCTCCCACCCGTCCCCCTAAGCCCATTACCTAAGCAGGGAGTGCGGCCTGTCAGGGGGCCACTGAGCAAATGCACTAACATATGTTAGTTTGCAAAATGGAATATGTATAAAAATGAGAAAGCAACAGTCCTGAATACATATACACCCCAATACAGTGTTTATCATAGGCTACATTTTAGAGGGGGATCTTGTAAAAACACCTGACCAGTCTGCACTAGCAGAGGGGGAGGGAGCAAACAACATTTTTCACTTTAAAATGGGGTGAGGGAAAGAGGAAGTGCTTTTATTTATTTACATAAATTAAACAAATCAAAAACCATGGGACATTGCATTGATATAACATTTGTATTGGAGTTTGGGTCCCATTCTTACTTCAGACATCTGTGAGGATAACCTCAGATTCATAGTTATTAGAGCACATATTATAGCTGATAGTATGAAGAAATGCACTGAAGCAAACAATTTCTCCTTAAATGTGCTTTACAAAACCTCTGCAGATCCTGTATATTTTCTTAAGAAAATAGAGCCCTGTAGTAAACTAATGTTCCTGCTAGGTGGTGGAAGAATTGCATCTCAGTTAATCTACTGTTCATGTAATTGTGCCAGTGTAATTTATAATATAATCATTATCTTAATTGAAAGCTGCTCAAGGAACACTATAGTATTTTACTATAGTGAAGCATTCAAGCATTTTAGAAGACTACAGCAACTTTGACACATCAGTTATCTTCTCTTCTATCAGGACTGTAACAGGAGGGGGACATCCTTCATTCTCGCCTGCCACATCTTTGATCTCAAATGTATATCATAGGGTGGCTGTCTCTTCACCTCCCTGGCCATGGTTTTCCTCCTGTACATTAGTCCTGTTTCGCTAATGAGCACACCCCAGCCTTATGGTCTACGCATGGTTCCAACCACCCCTTTACCATACCCCAAGATTCGCTGATGTACCAGACGTTGTTCGATCTTATACTCTCTTTGACGCTTGGGCTCTCCGCAGCCCACATCTCGCACCTGCACCTCACCAGGAGCTTGGCTTTCCATGGCCCACATCTCACACCCATACCTCACCGGGCGCTTGGGCTCTCTGTGGCCCGCATCTCAGAATCATTGTCCCCTTGTCTGGGGCTTCTCACTGCCCCCTTGTCTGGGGCTGGGGTTCCCACTCTGCCGTGGGTCCCCTTATAAGGCCTCCTCCTTTCCCTTATAGCTTCTCCCAAGCAACCAGATGAAAACAATCAACACAAAACTCAAGGCCCTAAGCTATAACATAAATTTCTGCCAATCAGCTACAACATCACTCAAGCCACCCTTCACCCGTACCAACTGTTCTTGCATTTTGGCCTCTTCTCTTTTCTTGCTCCAGCAGAGTTCCTTTCCCCTTTGGCTGCCAGCAGGGAACTACCTGCCTGGCCTCAGCCTGGGACTTATGTAGGAACCAGGCCCTGCCCCTTCTGGTCAGCTGACCGCTAACAGGGGTGGGTCCCTGGCTCCCTTCAGTTGCCCTAGCAACCTGCACCTGGGCTCCTTCATTACTACTCCACAAGTAGCAGGCACCTCAGTGCCCTGCTACAAGGATGATAATTAGTTGCAGTATATACATACTGTAGAAATGCAAGATTATATGACCCCCAACATTTATCTACAAATGCATGGTATTATTTTTTCAAACGTTTATTGTTAGCAACCACAGTCACCTGTCAGCATGTACAGAGATTGGGTCTCCCAAGATAAACTCTCCCAGGAGTAATTTAACCTTGGGTCATTCCCCAGGTTATTTTTTTCCTGGAACAGCCATTTTTACTCTAAGAGAAAAAGTCTAAATATTTGTGGACCTGTAGTCTCTCCTGGTAGAGCAGCAACTCTCCCAGGAGAAACTGAATGTCTATATGTGGCCTTTATATCACAGCACACTACAGAGTATAAACTACATAATTTCTAGGCACAGTGTCTGCTGCCAACAGCAAATGACATTCACTAGTCTATGATAAAATATACACTGAATGAAAGGTTAAGCCATTTATCAGTATACCACCACTGAATTCAGTTCAGAAACTTCCAAGAGAAGGCAACTGCTTATTCCAGGCTGTGTGACGGATCTTGGCCAAAGACTATGCACCAAGAGAGCAAAAATTCATTCTGTGTACTACTTGAGAAGTTTCACTTGAAGTGCAGAGAATTTCAGTTATGCATCAAAGCCAAGACTTGGCCAGCATATTCAAATTAACATCAAAAGGAAGTGGTGAGTCACTTAGCTTTGTCAAGTCTACAAAAAGTCCGGTAAGGAGTGTGTAAGAGAAAACAACTATGAACAAAGAACAATTTTTTTTTAATATCAGTTTGGTAATTTTTACTTCAGAGTATCCAAAATGTTCAAAACTGTCCACTGAAAAGCCACCACCACCACACACTGTGCAAGCAATTTTGTGCCAGCTAAGGAGATGTAGCATCAACAGGTGGTATCTTGCCTATTTTGCTGATGACTTGGGAGTTGGGGAAATATGTAGGGGAGGGGGGGATAACAACAAGCTTTAAAACAAGCTCTACCAGAGTTCTGATAGGGCCAGAATATTTATGGCAAATAAAAGGCATTCACATCTCCACTTGATATTAGCAGAAACTCTCTCTCTACCTAATGTTCAAGACTGCAGTTGTGATTTTTAGATTGTGGGAAGGAAAAGCCACAATCCTACAACTGCTTCCACTCCACCCACCCCAATTCATGTTTTAACTGGAAAGATGGCATAAATAGTATCTGAGGCATGCCTAAAATATTTGTGGATATGCATGGAAACAAGAGCAGTATTTGCATAATACAATATGAGTCAAGGTTTATATAACATTTGTTGATCATCAGGACTGGGAACTTGAGAATCTGTTGTAGCAAAGGAATTTGACAGACTTCTATCAACAGGAAGTGCATCTTTTGATTTAATGCTGGCCACCATAATTACATAAAAGCATTAAGTTCTGTTAGCTGGTACAATGCGCATAGCTAAAGAGCTCCTCCTGCTGAATATCTAGCCTGGGAACTTGCTTCAGTGCTATCTACAGTGAACAGCATATGTTAATCTTCCACCAAAGTAATAAAATGTAAAAACTATACCAGACTAAACTATTGCTTTAAAGAGAAAGGAACAGGTTGTTAATGGCAGAAGACATAGTGAAAATGACTTCATGGATATTCTGTCCTCTTGCTGCATGCAGAGGATCCTGATGCTCTTCCCATCTCCAGCAAGGTTTATTTTTCTATGATATACTTTTTGTTTTCAGTGTGCATAAAAATGATGAAGACAATGGCAGTGAAAGGCAAGGCAGCTAGAAATGGACAGATGGGGGGAAAGGGCCTTTCAAAATAGGGAAAGGAGCAGGGGGACAACGCTGTGAAGCTTGTACATGCTTAGACAGAGTCAGACATTTTGACACTCAGTGTAGGTCATGTATGATGTACCCCTCCAATGCATGACTACATAATATTCATTGCATTTGATTTGGCACCTGGCCTAAGTACAGACATTCAAAAAGCCCAAGACTGAATTGATTGAATTGATTCAGTCTTTGCAGGCTAGTCTAAGCTGCAGAGATTAAACAGAAACAATTGGACACACATTTACTTTTGATTCAGGAAATGTAGCCACATGCCTCCAGTGGCTCAGACCAGAAGCTGGGGCGGGGGGCGCACTAGAGCATGCCTCTGGCATGTAGCCAGCATAGGCTATATATTTGCCTCCTTTTCCTGCTGCTCCTGAGGTCTCTGGGATTTGCAGTCCACACTCACAACAGAAGGACTCTCAAGTGTTGCTCATTACTTCTTTCTGCTGCCAGGTGCCTCTAGGATTAGTAGTCCAGAGTCATGGCCAGCAGTAAGTTTCAGTAAGCTTAGCAGCAGGGCAGCTCTGTACATGGTGGAAGGGGGCCTCTTTGGCCTCAGACCCCAGCCAGGGCTTGCCGAGGGGGAAAGGGGAGGGGCTCCAGCCCTACTTCCCACTTCACTGCTGTGGGGAGGAGTGCATATTGAGGCCCCAGCATGGAGGAAGGGAGTAGGGCTAGGGCTGGGGGCTTGATCTGCCCCACTCTCCCCACAGCCCTTTCCCCTCCCCCTGCCCCTTCCCCCACAAACTTACCTGCTGGAGTGGGGGCATGCCCACACATAATTTTTTCTCCCTCTGCCTTGATTTCCCCCCCACACACACACACTTACCTGCTGGACAGGGGGGTGGGGGGTAGCAGTGGCGCTGGCACAGGATAGATCTTGGGTTCCTTTTCAATTCCAAAAGTGATCTCCAACTTAAAAAGGTTGGAGACCACGGATCTAGATGGAGGATCAATGGTAAGGCTCTTTGCTTTGGAGAGCCCAATTCAGAGCATATGGGGAAAATGTGAGCAGCCTATCCGGCCACTACTGGAGCCAATTGGCCTGTGTTAAAAGACAGAAAGAGAAGTGTAAGGAGAGACAGGAGCCTTTGCTACTGGATGAAGGAGGAAACCAGTTCACTTTCACCTATCTAAATGGTCCAGTTGGTTCACAGTATTGTGGAAGAAGTATATATTCATTAAGATGCCTATTAGGATGTGCAATTACGCATAGGATGCATGCTCTTTGAGTTATCCTCTCTGGAACTGATAGTGTTTGTAGAGTGAGATAACTGGAGCTAGAAATATAGATCCAGATTTCTGTGACCTTGATTTTGGTG